>NW_022651824.1:0-3333 GCF_011064425.1 Rattus rattus
ATCTTTCCATCTTCTGAGATCTTCTTCAAAGACTTGAAGTTCTTATCATGCAGATCTTTCACTTGATTGGTTAAAGTCACACCGAGGTATTTTATATTATTTGGGACTATTATGAAGGGTGTCATTTCCCTAATTTCTTTCTCAACCTGTTCATCTTTTGTGTAGGGGAAGGCTACTAATTTGTTTGAGTTAATTTTATCTCCAGCCACTTTGCTGAAGTTCTTTATTAGGCTTAGTAGTTCTCTGGTGGAACTTTTGGTGTCACTTAAGTATACTATCATATCATCTGCAAATAGTGACATTTTGACTTCTTCCTTTCCAATTTTTTGTCCCTTTGACCTCCTTTTGTTGTCTGAATGCTCTGACTAGGACTTTGAATACTATATTGAATAAGTAGGGAGAGAGTGGGCAGCCTTGTCTAGTCCCTGATTTTAGTGGGATTGTTTCAAGTTTCTTTCCATTAATTTTAATGTTAGCTGCTGGTTTGCTGTATATTGCTTTTACTATGTTTGGGTATGGACCTTGAATTCCTGTATTTCCAGGACTTTCATCAATATTACAAATCACTTGTGTGTGTGTGTGTGTGTGTGTGTGTGTGTGTGTGTGTGTGTGTGTGATGTAAACCAATCATTATTTATATTTTAAAAATTCTTTAGATGCATGGCCTCATTATTTCTTGCTTTGAATTTCTTTTAAAACTCAGTCATTCTGATATATCACATATCTTATAACTGCATTATGCGCTGTTCCTTCTTTTTCTGAAGCAACTGTTGAAATCTCTTTCTCCAGAAACTTTCTAGACTGAGTATACGAGAGGCAGTCATTTTATCCAGCAACAAATCCTGTGACCTCACACAAACTGCAATAATACCTAGGTCTCTAGTGGGATCATGCCACCTACTTCTGAATGATGATGATAATATAATAAAGTAGCTGATGTGTTATAACAATCAAAGTCCTAGTCCATCTCTGAACGTGCACAATCTGCTTGCCAAGTTTTCACCAGGCCCTACTTTACAGCAACTGTGCAGGACCAATAAGCTCTCGACATGAGAAACCGGGTCTTAGAAGAAAAGGGAATCTGTCCAAGATGCCCAGCCAAAATTCATAGCTGTGGGATGTATGCCACTGTTTACTCCTGACTGATGCTCTTTCTGCTGCGTCAAACCAGTAAGAGATATAATTTCTAATTTTCTAACAATCTTACAATGTATGTAAAGTTAGAAATCAGGAAAAATTAAAAATTGCAATTAAATCCTGAAGTGTTGTTTGTGCAGCCCTAGCTACTATGGTAACCTCAAATAAGGTCGTTGGAAGGAGTTCTCTTTCTTTGTAAAATTACATTTGTGTGTGCGTGTGTGTGTGTGTGTGTGTGTGTGTGTACTTGTACTTGTGCATACCATACCCATGAATCTATCAGAAGACAATTTGTGGGAGTGGAATCTATTTCCTAAGAATCAAACTATGTCAATCAGGATTAATGGCAAAACGATTTCACTAACTAGATTATTGTATAAATCTTAGAAAAAGATTTTTCATTAGGATTGACTTTGACATGGGACTGCTAGGCAAGAAGTAATTAATGTTAATCAAGGTGAGTATTGGGTGGGATTTCAGGCCAGTAGTTCTAGGTATATTGGTTATTGAATAAAAATCTCTTCATTTTGAAGATACTTGAAGAATTCGAATTCTATGCACTTGCCACTCCCCAGGCATACCACTGCACAACTAAGAAACTGCACACATGGGGTGTGGTGATATTTGTTCCAGAAAAGACAGCTTTTAAGAGGAATGAATAAGCACACTGCTAATGCCATGTTGTTATAGTTGACCATAGTAAGAATTTGGGTCCTAGAATCCTGATATTTTAAATTTTTACTTGAAAGTTGAACTAGGGAGCAATCCAGATTTTGTGCATGCCTGTACCTGTCCTGTGCAATCTCATCTTGAGTTTACATAGACATAAGATAAACACAGTAGAAAGCCATGGATACAATGCAGTACTTCTCCATTAAGACACAATATATGTATAGAAAAACACCAACTTAGTTATATAAAGTTAAATCACATACTCTTTGACTTTTTCCATATTTCTTATCTCTGAGTCAGCTTGCAGCAGAAGTCCTTAGGAGTTAAATCTATCATATTTGGTCTTATATACATGTAAAATAATTTCAATTCTATCTTATTAGTGTCAGGAAACCACTGTTATGTTTCAACAGAAGACCAATGTTAGGATTATTTGTTGATTTGTCTTAATAAAACTATCAATACCAAACAAATGAAAAAAATCTATTCATAATAGTTGGATACGATGTCTTATTTCTCAGACTTTATCTACTTCTGGATTCCAGAAACTTCAGAGAGTGGGAGCCTCAATTACAAAACTTGTTTCCTTTACTTCCCCTTCTCCAATTTTCAGTGGGATATTCTTCCATGGGAAAGACCATTACTTTAATAGCATTACACCCAAAGTGTAAGCTTCTGTTGGATTGCTCAAAGTGGAACAATCGGACGGTTATTTTTCCATTACTGTGACAAAATATCTGAAGCAATTTGAGGGAGGAGCGGGTCATCTGGGCTCAAAGTTTAAGGAAAAAATAAAATCTCTCATGGCAAGAAATGACCAGAGAGGCTTAAGGCAACTGGCCATATTGCATCCATAATCAGGAAGCAGAATAGATTGAAACTTGGGCTAAGCTATGCAACCTCAATGCCTGACTCAATGCTTACTTCTTCTAGGTAGGTGCTCCCTCCTAACTGTTCCGTGACCTCGTAAAAAAAGGATCGCCAGTTGGTCAAGTGTTCAAACATGTAAACTTGTGAGGAACATTCTCCATTCTTACAACAACACTCAGTGTCAAGGAAAGACATCTTTGGGGATGAAGTAACCCTATAACAGCAACAAAACAAATGTTTAACTTAATGATGTTCCTTGTATGTATCAGGAAGCTCTTCAAACCCCCGAGGCTGTAACTATGAATGGAAAATGGCTGAGGGCAGGTTATCAGCCTGACACATTAACCCATTGTGGACCAACAATGCTTTCCCAGTAAACTGATGAGAACTCTGGAGTGGGTCAGAAAATAGGGATGAAGTCAATTGAGGCCAACAGTGAGCAGAGAATAAAGAAGAATAGGGATTACATTGATGACCACAGGTCATGTAGTTAGGGTGAGCGTTAAAGGTGGAGCTGGCAGTCATGCAGTAAGGATGGCATTTTGTAACCAAAGGGTTCAGGATTATTGCCAGAGAAGGTGTCAAGTGTAGTCAAAACTGATAAAACACACACACACACACACACACACACACACACACACACACACACACACA
>NW_022651825.1:0-3323 GCF_011064425.1 Rattus rattus
GAAGTTCAAAATATAGATGTAATAAATATAATTTTTTCTAAGTTGATGACATAAACAATTCCAACAAGATAGGAAAACAAAATCAAAAAGAAAAATCTTTAAATTTGATGATGGAGAAAAGTATATCTTGATACATGGAAAAACTCATAAAATGGGAAGTTGAATTAATAAAAATCCAATGAAAAATATGAAGAAAAAAACATAGATGTGTCAAAGGCCACCTTGACATCAGGAGTAAACTGAGGTGGGACAATAGAGTTGACAGTGAGCCTTTTTTTTTTTTTTTAAGTTTCTGGCAATGTGGTGCCGCTGTTCAATATAGTAGGATATTAAAGGGGGAAAGTTCCTTCAGTCCTCCCCGCAACTCCTCTACAAGACACCCTGGGCTCCATCAATGTTAGGACATGGTCTCTGAATCTGTTTCCATTGACTGTGGGTGGAGCTTCTCGGAGCACAGTTATGCTAGGCTGCTGTGCAAGCACAACAGAATGGCATTAATAGTGTCAGGGGTTGCTTCTTGCCAGTGGGGTACGGCACAGTTTTGCCCAGTCATTGGTTAGCCATCCCTCTGACTCTGCTCTAGTTTGTCCCTGCACATCCTTTAAGCAGGACACATTTCAGGTCAAAGATTTTGTGGATTGGTTGCTCTCCTTACCTCGGCTCTGGAAGGCCTGCCTGGCTATAGAAGTGGCCAATTCAGGATGCATATCGTCCAGTGTTAGGAGTATCATCTAGAGTTACTCAAATAGGACCCTGAGACCTCTGCCCCGTCCCACTTCTCTGGCATGTCCTAGAGATGCTCCATCATCTTCCATCCCACTGATGATTTCTCTTCTCTCTTCCAGACTTTCCCTGTACCTGATTCCCCCGAGGCCATTTCCCTTCCTTTCCCCTCTCCCATCTACTTCCCTCCCTCCATCCACCATTTATTCCCCTCTGAGAAGAATCCAACCACTCTCCTTTCGACCCTCCTTGGTATTTGGCTTCTTTGAGTTTGTGGTAGCATGGTTATCCTGTACTGTATGGCATGAAAATGGTTGCTACACACAAACAGACACACACACACACACACACACACACACACACACACACTCTAATAGCTACGATAACAGGATATCATCATGGGAATCAATGAGTATCTTTTGTATTGAATAACTTCTCTTTAATTCTATTCAGCATATCTAAATGTTCCGTACCTTGTTGCTCCTTGTCTTCACACTTTGAGCAGGAAGGGGAACGTTGAGGGGGCAGAAAGAAGAGAATTGATTATTTTCTTCTGTGTCTTTCACTTCACGGCATCCAGAGAAAGCAGGACTTATATAGGACTGCAGTTTTCATCTTTCTACTTAAAATTCTGTTTCTTTGTGTGCTGACAACTATTTTTGTCAATCACTACAGATCTTTGCTTTATATATCTTCAGACATTGGGATAACAACTATTCTGTGCTTACAAGTAACCCGAATTTATGTCAATATTTCCGTTATTTACTTACTTTTACATTTACATTAGGAGATTTTGAAATCCTATTTTCTCGACAATTGCTAAGATTGGGGAAAGGGAACTGTGAAGAAATATACACACAATTTAACATATAGTTAAATATTGAAAATTAACTATTAGTGTGGCACAGAATTTAATGTTGCCTGAAAACCCATACACTGATACAAAAAAGACACCATTTCTTGGAAAGGATATAAATTATTATAGGCTCTCTATTAGTGTATTTTGTCAGTATTTATTAGGATATTTAATTATGTATTAAAATTTCTCTTGGAAAACATACAAATATATACTGCTAATTAAGGGACAGCTATTAGAAACCCATTATGATAACAGTCTAACTGGTGTTTTGCACATGACTGTTTGCTGATTTCCAGCATTATAATCACAATTTTAAGTTGCAACACTATTAAATAATTAATTATTCTATACATATACATATATAGTTATTGAGATAATTGAGGGGTATATTAATCGGTATCAGGATATATCAGTGAACTTATGGCAAATGAAATAGTGTGGTAGGGATCCCGGCCCGCAGCAACTCTCTGCTCCCAGACCCTGTGGGAGAGAGACCTCACCGCCTGGTCAGGTGGGCACTCCTGAGGCTGCAGAGTGGAAGAGTGGAAGAGACCACCAACACTGCCCACCCCTGCCCACATCCCTGGCCCAAGAGGAAACTGTATAAGGCCTCTGGGTTCCTGTGGGGGAGGGCCCAGGAGCGGCAGGACCCCTGCCTGAGACACCGCTGGAACCTGAAGGAAACAGACCGGATAAACAGTTCTCTGCACCCAAATCCCATGGGAGGGAGAGCTAAACCTTCAGAGAGGCAGACACGCCTGCAAAACCAGAAGAGACTGCACTCTGCACACACATTACAGATTCCAGAAGAAAACACCAAATGCCATCTGGAACCCTGGTGCACTGAAGCTCCCGGAAACGGCAGCACAGGTCTTCCTGGTTGCTGCTGGCGCAGAGGCCTCGTGGGCATCACTCTGCGAGTGAACTTGAGCCTCGGACCACAGGTAAGACCAACTTTTCTGCTGCAAGTGACCTACCTGGTGAACTCAAGACACAGGCCCACAGGAACAGCTGAAGACCTGTAGAGAGGAAAAACTACACGCCCGAAAGCAGAACACTCTGTCCCCATAACTGGCTGAAAGAAAAGAGGAAAACAGGTCTACAGCACTCCTGACACACAGGCTTATAGGGCAGTCTAGCCACTGTCAGAAATAGCAGAACAAAGTAACACTAGAGATAATCTAGGCAAGCGCAGGAACCCAAGCAACAGAAACCAAGACTACATGGCACCATCAGAGCCCAATTCTCCCATCAAAACAAATATGGAATATCCAAACACACCAGAAAAGCAAGATCTAGTTTCAAAATCATATTTGATCATGATGCTGGAGGACTTCAAGAAAGACGTGAAGAACTCGCTTAGAGAACAAGTAGAAGCCTACAGAGAGGAATCGCAAAAATGCCTGAAAGAATTCCAGGAAAACATAAATAAACAAGTAGAAGCCCATAGAGAGGAGACACAAAAATCCCTGAAAGAATATCAGGAAATCATAAATAAACAAGTAGAAGCCCATAGAGAGGAGTCACAAAAATCCCTGAAAGAATTCCAGGAAAACACAATCAAACAGTTGAAGGGATTAAAAATGGAAATAGAAGCAATCAAGAAAGAACACATGGAAACAACCCTGGATATAGAAAACCAAAAGAAGAGACAAGGAGCTGTAGATACAAGCTTCACCAACAGAATACAAGAGATGGAAGAGAGAATCTCAGGAGCAGAAGATTCCATAGAAATCATTGA
>NW_022651826.1:0-3334 GCF_011064425.1 Rattus rattus
GGAGGGGTGGGATTGTGTGGGGGAGGGGTGGGATTGGGGAGGGTGAGGATGAGGGGATGAGGGAGGGGTGGGATTGGGGAGGGGGATGGGTGGGTGGGGGAAGGATGGGGTGAAAGAGACACTGGCAGGTAAGTCTGGTAAGTGTCCACAGTGTCCGGCAAGAAGAGCCACTTTCTGGGAGGTGCCGCTCCTCTTCCCATACGCCCTTCCTCATTTCCAAATCACGGCTGGGGAAAACCGAAGGAGTGCAAGAGGAAAGTCTGCAGGTGAGCCAGCTCCGGCCACATCACGCTGTGGGCATGATGGTGACGCTGAGGGAAAGCATCCCTGACCTACGCAGCTGGACAATGGCTGCACTGTGAGTCAGCCCCCGGATGTCCCTTGACCTCACAGCCCCAGCTCTGCGGGCAGACGGCAAAATGGTTCAAGGTGTCTGTCATACACCAGGGGCACTCTGACGCTGCCAACATCAGGCTGGGCAAGCAGACGTCAAACCCGATGGAATGTCATCGGGACAGCGGAGGCTGGGACCTGCCCGTTTGTCAGTCAGGGGCTCAGAGGCACTTCTCCATCCCAGGCCCCAGCATTCCATGAGGACCTGCTCGCTCCATGTTATCAGCAGGCCCCTCCAGAGATAAGCAGCCTTAATGTGACCCGCTAATGGTATTATTTTAGGGACCACTCAGAGGACATGTTGGAATAGAGGCCCGGGCCACCTGTCATTCTTTCTGTCATCATCACCCTAAACAGGTCAAACAAAGACCAGCACTTGTACACGGAGGGGGTGGGATGGGGGAGGACACGCCGGACGACTGGAGAGAATTCTCAAGCTGAAAACAGCCCCTCCCAAAAAGCAGCCGGGCAAAGAATGTGTTCAGAAAGCCTCCGCCTCTCACAACACTCCTGGGTGAACAACTCCCACGCTGAAGCCAGGGTAACCCTACAGGGCGGAGGCACAAGGCTCCTACCGTGCAACTCTGTTGAGGAGACATGTTGAAGCCTGCTCAGACAGACCTCTGGTCGTCTCTGGATTCTGTTAGGAAGGGTCAGGGCTCAGACGTGGAATTCTCTGCTTCCTTCGGTGACCGAAACCATTTTCATGCAGCGTGACTATTGGCCAAGCTGAACACTCACCGTCAAAGGTTGGGTGGGGAAGGTGCAGGCCTCTGAGCTCATGGTGGCCAGGCTCCGTGTCCCCACAGCCTCTACCACACTCACGTAAATTGTCCTTGGAGAGTATTTAGTCTGTTATCCGTGGCTTGCCTGTGGCATTAAACAATGACGTGAGTTTGGGCAAACAGGGGGGTAATGCGTCCTTCTTAGCCTCCCTAGTCACTTCCTACAAGAAAAAAAAGCATAGGAAACAGTTCGGGTGGAACGAAGGTCACAGCTCCCTCAGAAACCATGGTGTACACCCCCCTTGCCCCCGTGAAACTCAGCCCAGGACCACCAGAGTTGCAGAACAAAATCCCACTGAGTTGTCAAACACTGACTTGGCAGTGGGAGGCCCGGAAGACCTCTCTCCAAGGTCACATGACTAGTTGGAGCAGCAACCACATCTCCTGACTCCCGGACTGTTAATAATGACATCTAGTCATCAAAACACATCCAGTCAGCTGTGCCATGTGCTGAGTGAGAGCTTCCATGTGGTGACATAATTTGGATAACATCACTGGTCAACAGTGGCCGCCTGGGCCAGAAAGTCCTGCTCCTTCCGGTACCTCGAGGCTGAAAGTTTCCAAGGTTTGTTCACTCACCATTAAGAATACGAGCTTTACAGTGGTGGGCATGACTTTAATTCCAGAGGTTGGGAGGCAGAGGCAGGCAGATCTCTGTAAGTTCACATCCAGCCTGGTCTACAAAGTGAGTTCTAGGATAGTTGGGCCTACACAGAGAAACCCTGCCTCAAAACAAAACAAACAAACAAACAAACAAACAAAACCCAACCAAACCAAACCAAAACAACAACAAAATACCCAAACGCCCAAAACCCAAAAATCAAAGCAAAGCAAAAGAAAACTCAAAAATCAGCATTAAACTCTGGTATGGTTGACAGGGTTGACAGGGTTTTCTGTGAATGACGAGAAATGTTCTTGTCCCTACAAGGAATTCCAAGGGTGTCAGAAACTGTGCTAGGACAAACACAGAACTCTCCTTCTCCTTCTCCTCCTCCTCCTCCTCCCCCTCTTCTTCCTTCTCCTCCTCCTCTTCCTCCTCCTCTTCCTCTTTCTCTTCCTCTTTCTCTTCCTCCTCCTCTTCCTCCTCCTCTTCCTCCTCCTCTTCCTCCTCCTCTTCCTCCTCCTCCTCCTCCTCCTCCTCCTCCTCCTCCTCCTCCTCTTCCTCCTCCTCCTCCTCCTCCTCTTCCTCTTCCTCCTCCTCTTCCTCCTCCTATTCCTCCTCCTCCTCCTGCTGTCAGTTCACTAATCGTTAGTTTGTGTGTTGGTATTTTGCATGTATGTCTGTTTAACAAATGCATGTTCTACCTAAGAAGGCCGGATGAAACCATCAGATCCCATGGAACTTGAGTGACAGACAGTTGTGAGCAGTCGTGTGGGTGCTGGGAACCAAACCTGGGTCCTCTGCACGAACAGCCAGTGCTCTTAACTGCTGATCCGTGTCCCCAGCCCTCCACCTACCTTTTTAGGAGACTGGGCATAGGAAGAACAGTTTAAGGGACTGTGCCCAGCTCAGGACAAGCCTGCCCCATACTCTGTCCTGCCTCCTGCTTCTCACGTGACCCATGCCCACTTCCCTCCACTCACCTCCGAGAGCCGTATCTTGAGAAGATTTGTCTTCCTTCTGGGACCCCTGGGTGCACTCCGGTGAGAGTTTGCTGGTGTCTGACCTTTTCCTTGACAGCTTATCATTCCTTGTATTGTCATCTGCAAAAGGACCTCATCTGCCCTTCACAGCACGCCATGCCCAGGATACCACCTAAGGCTCACAGACTCTAAGAATGCCCTTAGTGAGTGACATGTGATAGATGCCCCACTCTAACCTTTGGGCACAGGATCCGTGGGGCCTCAGGCAAAATTAAAAACATGGGGCTCTTGTCCAAAGGCAGTAATCAATTCAAGCCAGCCAGGGCCCTTTGGAGGGTGGCGTCTGTGCCCTGGGACCAGACTTGAGGGGGTTCAGGAGAGCTGATAATTTATGGGTTCCAGTCAGCCCCCACGTTCTGTCTGAACTGATCAGAGTCGGGGCCTTGCCCTGCAGAGCAGAGCAGTACAGGAAACGGAGATCAGTCGAGCCCGTGCGGTGGGGGCGGCGTGGCCCTCCTGGCCAGGTGCACTGTGCCTCCGTCCAGGCAGCTGCGGAACAGCCTTGGAGAGCT
>NW_022651827.1:0-3327 GCF_011064425.1 Rattus rattus
TGAGTCAGCGAGCCAAGGATCTGAGCAAGCGGAGCTTCTCCAGTCAGCGGCCAGGCATGGATCGTCAGAACCGGCGCCCAGGCGCTGGGGGCAAGACTGGCGGTGGTGGCAGTAGTGGAGGTGGTGGTGCAGGCCCTGGGGGACGGACTGGCCCAGGACGAGGGGATAAGAGGAGTTGGCCCTCTCCCAAAAACCGAAGCCGTCCTCCTGAGGAGCGACCTCCGGGACTTCCTCTGCCTCCGCCACCCCCCAGCAGTTCTGCTGTTTTCCGCCTGGACCAAGTTATCCACAGCAACCCTGCTGGCATCCAACAAGCTCTGGCCCAACTTAGCAGCCGCCAAGGAAATGTAACTGCACCAGGGGGGCACCCAAGGCCTAAGCCTGGGCCTCCCCAAGCCCCTCAGGGCTCCTCCCCTCGGCCCCCAACCCATTATGACCCCCCGAGGGCCAGCAACGCTATCAGCTCTGACCCCCACTTCGAGGAGCCAGGGCCGATGGTGAGGGGGGTGGGCGGGACTCCCCGGGACTCTGCCGGGGTTAATCCCTTCCCCCCCCCGAAACGGCGGGAGCGGCCTCCCCGAAAACCGGAGCTGCTGCAGGAGGAAACTGTGCCAGCTTCTCATAGCTCTGGATTCTTGGGCTCTAAGCCTGAGGTCCCAGGCCCTCAGGAAGAATCCAGAGATACAGGCACAGAGGCCCTAACTCCCCACATCTGGAATCGTTTACATACTGCCACAAGCCGAAAGAGTTACCAGCCTGGCTCCATAGAGCCCTGGATGGAGCCCCTGAGCCCCTTTGAGGATGTGGCAGGCACAGAGATGAGTCAGTCTGACAGTGGGGTGGACCTGAGTGGAGGTTCTCAGGTGTCATCAGGTCCCTGCAGCCAACGCAGTTCCCCCGATGGAGGACTTAAGGGGTCAGCAGAGGGACCCCCCAGGCGGCCTGGAGGACCCTCACCCCTAAAGGCTGTTCCTGGTGAGAGTTCATCTGCCTCTGAACCCTCCGAACCTCATAGGAGACGGCCACCTGCTTCCCATGAGGGGGAAAGAAAGGAGCTGCCCCGGGAGCAGCCTCTGCCCCCTGGTCCCATAGGCACAGAATGATCACAGCGCACAGACCGAGGCCCAGAGCCAGGCCCTCTCCGACCAGCCCACCGAGCGGGCTCTCAAGTTGAGTTTGGCACGACCAACAAGGACTCAGACTTGTGCCTAGTGGTAGGAGACACTTTAAAAGGAGAGAAGGAGTTGGCGGCATCAGCCACAGAGGCCGTGCCCATATCCAGAGACTGGGAGCTGCTCCCCAGTGCTTCTGCTTCAGCTGAGCCACAGGCCAAGAGTCTGGGTTCTGGGCAGTGTGGTCCAGAGCCCAGCCCTTCAGGTCAGCGTCTGTACCCTGAGGTCTTCTATGGTAGCCCTGGACCTCCGAACTCCCAACAGGTCTCTGGGGGTGCACCTATCGACTCCCAGTTACATCCAAGCAGTGGAGGCTTCCGGCCTGGGACACCCTCAGTACACCAGTACAGGTCACAGCCTCTGTATCTGCCCCCAGGTCCTGCCCCTCCCTCAGCACTGCTCTCTGGGGTAGCTCTCAAGGGCCAGTTTCTGGATTTCTCAGCACTGCAAGCCACAGAGCTGGGGAAGTTGCCTGCTGGGGGAGTTCTCTACCCTCCACCGTCCTTCCTCTACTCTGCAGCTTTCTGCCCCAGCCCTTTGCCTGACCCACCCTTGCTTCAGGTACGCCAGGATCTGCCATCCCCTTCAGATTTTTACTCTACCCCTCTGCAGCCAGGTGGCCAGAGTGGCTTCCTTCCTTCAGGAGCCCCTGCGCAGCAGATGCTTCTACCTGTGGTAGACTCTCAGCTGCCAGTGGTGAACTTCGGCTCCCTGCCGCCAGCGCCACCCCCTGCTCCACCTCCTCTTTCTCTGTTACCTGTGGGTCCTGCTCTCCAGCCCCCCAACCTGGCTGTGCGGCCCCCACCTGCTCCTGCTGCCCGGGTCTTACCTTCACCCGCCAGGCCCTTCCCCGCTACCTTGGGGCGAGCGGAGCTTCATCCAGTAGAGCTAAAGCCTTTCCAGGATTACCGAAAGCTGAGCAGCAACCTTGGGGGTCCTGGGTCATCACGGGCTCCCCCATCTGGAAGGCCCTTCTCTGGTCTCAATTCCCGGCTCAAGGCCCCACCTTCCACCTACAGTGGAGTATTCCGGACTCAGCGCATTGACCTCTACCAGCAGGCTTCCCCACCAGATGCCCTGCGCTGGATGCCGAAGCCTTGGGAACGGACAGGGCCACCTTCTCGAGAAGGGCCTCCCCGAAGAGCAGAGGAGCCCGGGCCCCGGGGGGAGAAGGAGCCTGGATTGCCTCCACCCCGCTGAGGGAGTTCCCCTTGACCCCATCCCCGGGGCTTGTATATAGATTATAAATATATAAGGGGGAAGGGGTGGGTGGGGAGGGGTCGTGGGTCTGGAGTCTCACTGCCCCTCTTCTCTTCCCCTAGTCCCCTATCCCTGGGGCCGTTTGTTAAAAAAGAATAATAAAAGAATTTAAAAAAAAGGGAAAAAAAAATTTGTGAAATTGGTCTTGTCTAACAAAGGTACATATTTCCCTTGTGGCAAAAGGGACATATGACTCTCCATTGACTTGTTCTTATAGAATATCAATTCCCATTCTGACCTTCTTTATTCCTGAAGGGGCTAAACATACTTTATATAAATTTAAAATCCCCATTAGGTTTCTGTTCTTTTCCAACATCCTGTCCCCTTCCTCATCATACTAACTCCTAATACGTGCTAGAACCCCCCCTCCTCTCTGTGAGTCCTTTTTCCTGACCAACCTATCTCCTTTTTTCTCTTCTGATTGTATTCCTTCTCTTTTCCTAGACTTGATCATATCAAACCTGTTTCTTTTCTCTATATCCTGAAATATTCCGGATGCCTCTGAACATTTTCCTCTCTTAACCATAATGAAATTGCTACTCTACTAATGCAGTGGTTTCTGCTTTGGTGGTTCCTTTACTTTCCCTGCTCATTCAGTTTGGATATTTAAAATACGAAGTTACTCAAGTGACAGTAACTCATCCCACAATATGTAATATAATATATGTATATTACATCTTTCAATGAATTTGTGCAGAAATGTCCTAGCTTTCATTTTTAAAGGACTTAAGACAAACATGAATCAAAGCCTCAAACACAGAACAGCTATGATTGCCATCACACACATCAAGCAATAATGATAAATATGTTTAAAAATAGTATTACCTCAGTTTCATGATGAACACAATTGAAAGTAAATGACCACGTCATGAAAGTTATGCATTTCTAATCTGAG
>NW_022651828.1:0-3345 GCF_011064425.1 Rattus rattus
TGTGTGTGTGTGTGTGTGTGTGTATGTGTGTGTGTATGTTGGAAATTCATGAAGGAAAGTGTGTCTTTCCTCTACCTTTATATGCAAGGTCCAGGACATTGTGGGGACAGCCTTGGAGCACTAATACAGAATTGCCCTACCTCCAGAGAAGCTTATGGAGTTTTCCACACAGGGTAGACCATCTTGGCTATTTCTTACTTATGTTCATCTGTACCACTGATGTGGTGATGACTTTATCATGAAACAGCTACTTTTCAAATTTTGTCTGTCTGTGTGCTGGAAAGGGGTTTGGGCCAGTTTCACAGTGTTCCACAATCTGACTTGCTACCCCATTTTTTAAGGCCATACCAGGTGTCCACCGAACTGACATGTTCTGGCCCTGACCTGGGTCCCCTGGGAGAATGCTGAAGGTGAGGCTTCTGTTGTCTTGGCCCTTAAGGAGCTCAGTTGAGTGGGAAGATAAGGCCCTGGGTGAAAAATAGCGAGACTGTTTTGCACTGTGAAACTGCAAATATATCTTAATTAGGTGAGTCAATGTCCCAAACTGCTGTGAGACATGTGGCCACGTTACGAATGGGACCAAAGTTTAAAGAAGCCTAAATAAAATGAAGAGGGCATCAGTGAACAGAGAAACATGCATGGTTAGTTTAAGTCACAGGAGTACGAGGAGGTCGAGCTAACCCTTCTGAGAAAAGGTGCAGCATCGTTCAGTGACATTAATAACGGATTTCATAACTCCTTTCATTTCACCAGTGAACACTCACTGCTATCAGGGGTCATTCAAAGCCTATGCAGGGTCCACCAAGACATATAAGGGTGAGAAAATGTGTGTTCTTGCTAGCGAGGGACCTCCATATCTGAGGGCAGGAAGGACTGCGCTGGTCGACCAACATGAGGTGTGACTGGTGACGCAAAGGTATGGTAGGCAGGCAATGAGCAGCTGCTGTAGGAAGCAGTGTGGGTTGCCTTCCACATAGTAGGTTCTGAGGCAAGGAAAGCCTGAGGACCCACGCACAAGGATCTGCTCTTGTATTGAAGAGACCGTATTGCGTATCAAGGACGATTCAAAATACAATTTTATGTTGCAAAAAAAAAAGTTAAAGGCATCCTTTCGTTTGCATGGTTTGTTTTTGTTGGTTTTGTTGGTTTTGGTTGGTTTGGTTGGTTGGGTTGGGTCTTCTAAAATGGGGTCTCCCTCTGTGGCTTTGGCTGGCCTAGAACTCAAAGCGATCTATCCTCTTGCCTCTACCTCCTGGAGTGCTGTCATCTTTTAGTTAAATTACTCCAGCCGCTCACGGGCCAGCACTCTCACAGTCTGGTCAGAACTGCGAAGGGGAGTGGCTGACCACCTCATCACACCCCTGCAAACTCTGCCTTCAAATGCATGAAGCAGCACACACTGGCGGCCAACGGTGTTACCAAGCCAACATCCTGCCCTGTCTGCTTCAGGGACGAATAAGATGCTAAATTAACCAATGTCTGAAAAAGAACCCCGCAAGCATGGTCCGAGCTTGCTTGGAAAATGATTCTCAATCGGGCTATAAACATTTCTCCTCTTTACACTACCTTCATCTTGTGTGTGTTTGCTGGTAGCCTAGAAATGTGGTGTCCTGGACATGGGGTCCTTGAGAGCATGGAAGCCTTCAAGCCTGGCTCTGACCCCACTTCCTAAAGGTGCAGACTCACACGAAGTTGTTCACCTTAGCTAGCCGAGGCAGGAGGAGAGTGGCTGGCCACGGTGAAGCTCTATAAATACAGAGTTTCAGTCTCCTCCCCGCAGCTTCCTGGCAAGCCCTGAGATGCCTCGCCATTTTCGTTGTCACCCACAGGACTTTCTTAGCCTGCTCACACACCTTGGTTAATGGGTGTTGAATTTCCCAGCCAACTAACCCCTTTCACTTAGAGAACTCCCCGAGGGTAACCGTGTACACCGCTGGCTAAGCGAGCGATGCTTCCAGTGGCTGGCAATTTTCACACTTGGCGGGAGGGGCCGGTACCTGCCAGGCTCTTACCAGGAAATATGGGATTCCAGTCGGGGGAGGGAGGAGGTGAGGATTATGTACTGGTATTGGAGTAAGGTGACTACGGGGATACCTATCATTCTATCCTTCATCCTCATCACCTCCCCTCATACCCTTGGTGCCAAACTACTGAGTAGGATCCTAAGGAGAGGTTCTCAACTCTAGCTTTAAGTATATTCAGGGTAGCTGATGTACCTCCCGGGAGACAAGGAGAAGGAAGAGGAGAAAGAAAAGGAGAAAGAGGTTGGAGAATAAGAGGAGGAGAGGAAGAGAGGGAGGGAGAGAGGAAAGGAGAGAGAGAGAGGGAAAGAGGGAGAGAGGGAGGAAGGAGGAAGAAGGAAAGGAGGGAGGGAGGAAGAGAGGGAGGGGAGAGGGAGGGAGGAAGGAAGAGAGGGGGAGGAAGAGGAAAGGAGGGAGGGGAGAGGGAGGGGAGAGGGGAGAGGGAGGGGAGAGGGAGGGGAGAGGGAGGGGAGAGGGAGGGAGGGAGGAAGGATGACATCCATTCTTTCTCCCGTCTTCAGGTCCACAGTGTTAGTGACTCTTGGGACCTGCTTGGCCCACCTGTCCCCCACCCCTTCACCATCTGGCTGGTCTGCCCCAGCTGCAGATTCCTGAGACTGTCTGGCTTCACAGCACATCTGTATTTGCAGTACTCGATAAACAGTTCTGGGTAAACCCTCTGCACAACCGACCCAGGTCTTTTCCAGCGCACACGGGCGATTAACTTTTTTCCTACATTTGTCAGGCAAGCCATTTGGTCCTCTTCAAGGTACTTAAGGTACAAAATCAAGGGATCAGACAGGAGGAGAGGGGACCTCAGGGCTCTGTGGCCTTTACAGCGACCCCACATAATCAGTCTACAGAGACTGTTCAAAGTGTTAGGTTTGGATAATTTTTTTGTTTCTTTGCTTTTTCAAGCGGAGTGTGACAGCTCTTCTCTTCTCCACCCGGCCCTACCTGCTCTTCAGCTTGAACAAAAATAGCACCAGGCTACCATGACAACCAGAGCATATGCTCACCCTGTCCACGGAGGACAGACATGCCTACGACTCTCCGGGCCCTCTGCCATTGGAGTTGGGGCCAGGATCCTACAACCTCCCAAATTCAGCGGTCAGGAAACATTCTAGAGTAGTAGGGTCGAGTTGCTCCCTCCTCATCAGAGAGCTGAGGGTTACCCAGAGTTCTCTCCCTACCCAGTGCCTCTGAACTTTTATAATGTGTTCTTTTCAGTGTTCTCGGGCTCCTGTGATAGAGGTGACCATTTTTACTTCGCAGATGGACCAAGGGAGGCAGAGGCATGCGGACTCAAGCTGGCTCCGAGAGT
>NW_022651829.1:0-3310 GCF_011064425.1 Rattus rattus
GGTATCCACTCATTGATAAGTGGCTATTAGCCCAAATGCCTGAATTACCCTAGATGCCTAGAACAAATGAAACTCAAGACGGATGATCAAAATGTGAATGCTTCACTCCTTCTTTAAAAGGGGAACAAGAATACCCTTGGCAGGGAAGAGAGAGGCAAAGATTAAAACAGAGACTGAAGGGACACCCATTCAGAGCCTGCCCCACATGTGGCCCATATATATACAGCCACCCAATTAGACAAGATGGATGAAGCAAAGAAGTGCAGAAGTGTAGATCGCTCCTGAGAGACACAGCCAGAATACAGCAAATACAGAGGCGAATGACAGCAGCAAACCACTGAACTGAGAATAGGACCCCTGTTGAAGGAATCAGAGAAAGAACTGGAAGAGCTTGAAGGGGCTCGAGACCCCATATGTACAACAATGCCAACCAACCAGAGCTACCAGGGACTAAGCCACTACCTAAAGACTATACATGGACTGACCCTGGACTCTGACCTCATAGGTAGCAATGAATATCCTAGTAAGAGCACCAGTGGAAGGGGAAGCCCTGGGTCCTGCTAATACTGAACCCCCAGTGAACTAGACTGTTGGGGGGAGGGCGGCAATGGGGGGAGGGTGGGGAGGGAAACACCCATAAGGAAGGGGAGGGGGGAGGGGGATGTTTGCCCGGAAACCGGGAAAGGGAATAACTCTCGAAATGTATATAAGAAATATTCAAGTTAATAAAAAAAAAGAAATATAGAAAGTGAAAAAAATAGAAACTTTTCATCAGTGAGAGGTAGAAATTAAAAAAAAACGTATAGGCAATATATAAATTGTCATGTTTAAGTTGTTTTGCATGTCAATAACTAGCTGCTTGGCTTAATGTACTAATTACTAAAAGAGGGATTGTAAGGACAATGTAATTTTTTTGACTGGGGCACACACTTTCAAGTTGTTTTCCAGATAGAAAGACAAAGCTATTTCTAGCAGCCCTGTTAAAGGATTCTGTGTATGCTCTCTCCCTTGCAATATTATCCAACTTTGGAAGTTTGGAAGCTAAAATAAGCAAATTGCACCTGTCCAACAATCAAACCTATAGGGACCATCAGGTCTGCATTTTTGACACCAAGTTGGGTAAGCACTGGCAAGCCAGAAGTGGGCGAAGCAGCTATTCCTATTCTCATATTGGAAGGCCGTGAGGGCGGCCCAAAACCAATGTAAACTGATAAGCTAGTAGTTATGGAGAAGTGCTGCAGAGGGGGAAAATGGGTTAGCACAGGGACAGTGGCTATTGATAAGCAAGTTTTCCCTGAGCTCCTCTGCTACTGTGTTTCTTTGTGCGTGAAGGGGAGTGGATACAAATGGAAGGGTACTGTACAGGACACTTGCAGCCCTAGTGCTGATATCCTACTTTCTGAAAAGGACACATTTAGTTCCTGCATCCCTCTCTCGCAGATAGCAATTCTGGAACTCTGAGGTCTGCCCATATTGCTTCTTCTCTCATTGCTCAACAGGACTACAGGTTCAGACTGACACCCAGAGCTAAGGTAAGCTTATTGGAAATGGAAACACAGAAATGATCTCTCTGGCCCCTAAACAGAACTGGGTCCATCTTCTTTGCATAGAATTGACAGCATATCTCATTGTGAATGCAGTGTGTGTCTTCACTGAGGAGCAATTAGAATAAACTAGGAAGTCTTTCAGCTGATGCTTGTTTTTTAAAGTATGACAGGACCTTTTGATGTCCCCAATGGACTAAACCTAGGCCGGCCTCTATGAACAGTACTGGGTGCCGGTGATCACTGAAGTTAACCTGTGATAGTGGCTCTGACTTCCTTGTCTCATGTCAATGAAAGTGAAAGATGCAGACTCTTGCAGGACTATGTAAATCAGAAACACACTTTATTAGGAAGAGTTATTTAAGAAGTAAAAGATGGCGGGAAAGTTAGATAACTCCTTGAAGTAGAATGAGTTTCCAAGAAAAGAAAAGTCACCAAGCTCTTTGGTCTAGGGATTTTTATAGGACTGTGGTAGAAACTGGACAAAGGTTGTGGTAATCTCTGCTAAGATCGGCTAATTCTGTGGGCTATCATAGACCAAGCTAGTGCAGGACCCTTATGCTCTCTGCATGTCATCATAGTCCAATTTCTGTTCAGATACTGCCCATCTTATTAGGAGTAGTTGGAGTCCCTCCTATTCATCATTGAGTAGCTTTGTTAATTAGTGATCCTGGCTGTATGATAATTGTTAGTCATTGTCCAACTTCACTACTCTCTAAATTCGGAGGTGTCTTGTATTATACTAAGTTCTTTTTGGTCTCACATTTACAAAACTAGCTTGGGGCTTTACTTCAGCAGAAAGTTAACTCTACCAAAGCTGCCAAGATGCAGTTCCGCTGTTTCTTGGCTACACCATATTTGGCTCCTCAACTATGGGGGTATAAGGTGCCCTCTTAAGCAGAAGCCTTTTAGAAGCCATCCTGGTACCTTCTAGAGAGTCTGCATTGCGTTTGTTTTCTCTTGCAGTTACAGAATTAAGAGGCAGTTGAAAAAATCTCAAACATGACAGGCAGGATCAGGGAGAATCTCAGACATAGCAGGTAAAGTGAACAGATGAAAATACCTTTATTAAAGGTGAAAAGGCATACACACACACGCATTCACCCACTCACAGACAGACTTGTACACACATAGCCAAACAGACACAGAGACCTCCCCTGAAAAGTAGGGGGTGCTGAGGAGGCTGAAGTCAGACCTTTCCTGGAGGCCTGTGGGTTGCAAGGATCTTTGGTAGTCTTGAATGTAAGGCCTTTCCCCATGATTTAGAGTTGGCCAATGTAAATGAACAAAGAGAAGCTGGTAGGCCCACTGATTTAGGTAAATGTGTCATGGTCCAGCCTGGACTAGTTTGCTGGTAGGGACCCCATGACAGGAGAAGATGCCTACCAGGCTTTTGGTTTAAGCTGCCAAGCCTTTGTTTCCATGAGGAGGGTGAGGAAGAAGACAGAAGTTTGTCATCTTGATTATCTACCTGTGGCCCTTTTCCTGTCAGCTCATCAGGGATCTAAATCCAAGTTCCTCAATTCTTACTTCCAGTTTCATCTGTTATAACAAGAAGATAAAGCTGGGTGGTTATTGTCCACACCATTTATCCCAGCACTTGAGAGACAGAGGCAGGTGGGTCTCTGAATTCAAGGCCAGCATGGTCTCAGCCTAGACTACAGAGTGGGTTCCAGGGCAGTCAGGGATATACAGAGAAACCCTGTCTTGAATCCACCCCCAAAAGAAGAAAAAGGAGGAGGAGGGGGTAAGGGGGAGGGGGAGGG
>NW_022651830.1:0-3318 GCF_011064425.1 Rattus rattus
GCTTTACATTATCTTTGACAGTTGAGTCAATGATTTCTATGGAATCTTCTGCTCCTGAGATTCTCTCTTCCATCTCTTGTATTCTGTTGGTGAAGCTTGTATCTACAGCTCCTTGTCTCTTCTTTTGGTTTTCTATATCCAGGGTTATTTCCATGTGTTCTTTCTTGATTGCTTCTATTTCCATTTTTAACTCCTTCAACTGTTTGATTGTGTTTTCCTGGAATTCTTTCAGGGATTTTTGCGATTCCTCTCTGAAGGCTTCTACTTATTCTCTAAGGGAATTTCTTCATGTCTTTCTTGAAGTCCTCCAGCATCATGATCAAATATGATTTTGAAGCTAGATCTTGCTTTTCTGGTGTGTTTGGATATTCCATGTTTGTTTTGATGGGAGAATTGGGCTCCGATGATGCCATGTAGTCTTGGTTTCTGTTGCTTGTTTTCCTGTGCTTGTCTCTCGCCATCAGATTATCTCTAGTGTTACTTTGTTCTGCTATTTCTGACAGTGGCTAGACTGTCCTATAAGCCTGTGTGTCAGGAGTGCTGTAGACCTCTTTTCCTGTTTTCTTTCTGCCAGTTATGGGAACAGAGTGTTCTGCTTTCGGGCGTGTAGTTTTTCTTCTCTACATGTCTTCAGCTGTTCCTGTGGGCCTGTGTCTTGAGTTCACCAGGCAGGTCACTTGCAATAGAAAAGTTGGTCTTACCTGTGGTCCCGAGGCTCAAGTTCGCTTGCGGGGTGCTGCCCACGGGCTCTCTGAGGCAGCAGGAACCAGGAAGATCTGCGCCACCCCTTCTGGGAGCTTCAGTGCACCAGGATTCCAGATGGCCTTTGGTGTTTTCCTCTGGCGTCCGAGATGTGTGTGCAGAGAGCAGTGTCTTCTGGTTTCCCAGGCTTGTCTGCCTCTCTGAAGGTTTAGCTCTCCCTCCCACGGGATTTGGGTGCAGAGAACTGTTTATCTGGTCTG
Organism: Rattus rattus; assembly: GCF_011064425.1. Lineage (NCBI taxonomy): Eukaryota > Metazoa > Chordata > Mammalia > Rodentia > Muridae > Rattus > Rattus rattus. The sequence goes on from NW_022651830.1 coordinate 963, forward strand.
TTTCCTTCAGGTTCCTGCGGTGTCTCAGGCAGGGCTCCTGCCGCTCCTGGGCCCTCCCCCACGGGCACCCAGAGGCCTTATACAGTTTCCTCTTGGGCCAGGGATGTGGGCAGGGGTGGGCAGTGTTGGTGGTCTCTTCCGCTCTGCAGCCTCAGGAGTGCCCACCTGACCAGGCGGTGAGGTCTCTCCAAGATCAATCTTTAAAAGCATTATTTGTATTTAAATCAAGACTTCATGTGCTGTACACAAGGACTGTACTAGTGAGCTAGACCCTAGCTGAAATAATAATCTTGAAATATTTATTTTAGAAGTTTTCTTCAGATTTGTTTGTTTCACATATGTTTGTGTGTACGTGTGTGTGTGTGTGTGTATATATATATATATATATATATATATATATATATATATATATGCATGTGAATGCAGAGGCTTATGAAGGTTCAAAATGGGAAACGTTTGAAGTATCCATATAAGTTCTGTGGACGAAATCTGAGTCTTCTAGAAGAACAGCAAGTTTTCTTAGCCAGTGTGCATTATTCCATACCTTTAAAGAAGAATGTTAATAGACTTGTAGCCAAAGTAGTTGTCTTTTAAAGACATATTTTTAGCATATTTTCTCATATAACAATAAATTTAATATTTCAAATAGCTACTAATATTTATGACTCCAACTTTATTAAACAAATCAGTATGTTTGCTGTAAATGAATAAAATATATGCTAAATATCCATAATAAATTTATGGGATTTTGAAGTTAGAACATTTTTATAACAAATATGAAACATTTAAATATGTTCTTATTTTTTGATATACAAATGGAACACATTGGGTAGAATGAATATGAAACACTAGTTATAAGAAGGGATGTAAGTTTCAGGAACTTTGTTTTTTAGATTTATTTACATTATTCGGTGTAAAAAATGTTTTTGTTCCTAAATGTATGTATATTTACTATGTGCCTGTCTTATGTTCTTCTAGGTTAGATGAAGGTTTCTGATCCTCTGGGATTGAAGTTACAGATGATTACCAGCTATTGTGTTGGTACTGGGGTCCAAACAAGGTTTTCTGCAGAAATATCATTTGCTCCCAGTGACTGAGCCAATCTACCAGCTCTAAGTAACATAACATAACAACATAAACAACATAGGGAAAAAATCAAATAAAAATTATCTTTAAATAAATAACTACATACACATTAGTGATAAAAACCATAGAGTTATTGTCTTCCTTAAAAATCACTTGTTGCAATCTCATTAAGAAGCACCAGTTCTAACACGGACATGGCTATTAAAAGATTCAGTTACATCTCTGGTCAATCGATATATCCTGGAGGCAAATAAATTTGTATTAGATTTTCAATGAGCAGGACAACTGTGTTATATAATGGGCTTACAAAAGGAGAAAAACACTCAGTCAATATAGTCTGCCATATATCTATAGATTCAAGATAAGTGGACAAGTCCCAAATTCATACTTGACATTGTGAACTTTTCAGTATTAATGCACTAGAATGGATTAATCTGAGATATTCACATTCCAAAGTATAGCTTTTGACTCTAAAAAAGGAGGCTAACTACAACTAAGCAAATTATGGAGAACATTTGGTGTACCTTATGGGAATTTGGCAGGAATTTGACATTAGGCTAGGTCAAGGAAGTAGGTTTAAGGTAAATACAGCTGAGGAATGTATTCTTTGTAAATTGATGGGTCTTGTTAAGACCCTGAATATAGTAACCAAGGGGCCTTTGTTTATGTTTTGTTTGTTTCTTAACTACTCTATTTATGTCTTGCTAATTCCTTGACTGTTTTCTTTGTTTTCTTTATGCCTTAGGACTGACCAAATTCTTTGTATGTGCCTGAAATGATATAAAAGCAGACTGGAAAAAGTAAACCTGCTTCAGCCTCAACACTGGCTGTAGTCATGTTAAGATTTTATCTAATTTGCTTTTTTTTTTTTTTTTTTAATGCTCACTGTTGACTGACTGAGCTAACTTAATTTGATGGTGTATCAATGAAGAGCTCAAGTATTAAGGGAACAGTGAAGAACACCACAGGAAAAGTAAGTACTTGCAAAAGAAAACTTGGGCCACATATATATACAGCCACCCAATTAGACAAGATGGATGAAGCAAAGAAGTGCAGAAGTGTAGATCGCTTCTGAGAGACACAGCCAGAATACAGCAAATACAGAGGCGAATGCCAGCAGCAAACCACTGAACTGAGAATAGGACCCCTGTTGAAGGAATCAGAGAAAGAACTGGAAGAGCTTGAAGGGGCTCGAGACCCCATATGTACAACAATGCCAAGCAACCAGAGCTTCCAGGGACTAAGCCACTACCTAAAGACTACACATGGA
>NW_022651831.1:0-3251 GCF_011064425.1 Rattus rattus
CCTCCCCCACAGGAACCCAGAGGCCTTGTACAGTTTCCTCTTGGGTCAGGGATGTGGGCAGGGGTGGGCAGTGTTGGTGGTCTCTTCCGCTCTGCAGCCTCAGGAGTGCCCACCTGACCAGGCGGTAAGGTATCTCTCCCACGGGTTCTGGGAGCAGAGAGCTGCTGCGGGCCGGGATCCGCGGGTGTGGGACTTCTCATTGAAGTTCTTATCAGTTAACCTGCAATTTTCCTTTATAGGCATCATATGGTATTAGCTGCATACACACACACACACACACACACACACACACACACACACACACACACACGCGCACACATACACATGCACAGGCACACAAATATACAAACAAAACATAAACATATATACATATATAATAAACACACATATTTATACACACATAAACATATACACAAAACACACACATATCTCACATCAAATTTGAATGTTTCTATTAATAATATATGTATCATATATTATATCCTTTTACGTTCTCAGTTATTCTCCGTATTCCCAAAGGAACTGAGAAAGTTGTATTTTTTATACAAATCACAATCTTCTTTTTGGTTAATTAGTATGTGCATATGCATGCTTGCTAGTATATGTGTTTCTGTGTGTGTGTGTGTATGTTTCCTGTCCTGCGTAGGCAAATCCACAAAGACAAGAAGTAATCTAGTAGTTGATGAGGAGAAGGGAACAGGAATAAGAAGGGTTTCCTTTAAATAGGATGAAGATTTTCTGAAGTTAATGGTGTAGTGTAAAGCTCTGTTAGATATCTCCAAAAACATTGAGTTGGATGGCTAAGGTAGAAGGTGTGTGAATTATATTTCAACAAACAAATTAGGCCCATGCTCTAAAGCTTTGTGGTTCAGCAGAAAACTGAAAATGAGTTTGTAGCCAGGCCTGGTAGTGTATGCTTGTGGTCTCGGTGTTTAGAAGATAAGAGGCAGGCGGATTAGGAATTCAAAGCCAGCTTGGACTACATGACAGCCTGTCTCAAAAACAAAAATGAAGAAAAATCATAAGAGGAGGCTACTTTTTTTTTTGTTTTTTTTTTTTTTTTTTTTTTTTGAGACAAGGTTTCTCTGTGTAGTCCTGACTGTCCTGGAGCTTATTCTGTAGACCTCAAACTCAAAGATCTGCCAGCCTCTGGAGAGAAAAATGAAAGAAGTTAAAATCTTAAAATGCTCTCTGAAGGGTAAAGATTATCTCGTACTGACCACTCAATGGTCACCACAAAAATAGATGACGAAACTTTCTATCCCAATGGACTCTTGAATCCATGAAGCCTTCCAATACTGGAATTAAAGGTGTATGCCAGCACTGCTCTGTGAGTAGTGCTATTTTTAATTTTTATTGATATGTGTGTGTGTGTGTGTGTGTGTGTGTGTGTGTGTGTGTGTGTTATTTTTCAGACAGTATCTTGCCCTATTTTCCAATCTGACCTTGAGTTCGTGTCCTCCCACCTTGGCTTCTCAGTACATGGGATGGTAGCCACCACCCCGTCAACCTGAATCGTCCCTCCTCAGTGCACAGATAGTATGCTGGCTCTTGCCCAGGAGGCTTACTCGTAGTCCAGGCTACTTCACCACAAAGCAGCACTTGAAGTTTTTTGCCCATTTCAGGAACGCCCCTTGGTATTTTCTCAATGAGCTTTTGTAAGTGAAAACAAAGCTGTTTAGGCGTGTCCCAGTTATAAGATGTCACAGTTACTCAGTATAGTTACTTCATCACCTTTCACAAATGTGTAGGAAATGTGTACAGTGTGGGTGGATGAGATAGGAGCAAATTAGGGGCAATGTGTTTAGGAGGAAGGGGAGTTCTTCTTTGTCTTTTTTGTTTTAATACATCAACTTAGGAATCCCTCTTTTAATGGTGAGTTGCTAAATCTTAAAATAAATAATTGTGACTATATGTTGTGATTCTCCAAGACCAGTTGGCCCTCCACACTTGCTCTCATTAGTTTCTAAATGTATGAAGGTCGTAGTTGTTACCAATTATAGCAGATTAAGAATGGTCATTAACAGTTACAGCAGAATGAGAGACACACAGTAGGAGAGCAGACGAGGCAATTCTGTACCCTTTTCTGGCTTTCCCGTCTCTCTTCTTACAGCATTGACTCTTCTGTGAAGCATGGTGGAAATGTGTTGCCTTATAGAATGGCAGAGGCACCCAGTCTGCTCAGCTGTCTCTGATTCATCCCGAGTTACTTTTTGTATTAAGAAAAAGATAGTGATTGAGGTTATTTTCCATGTGGAAACTCACTTTAAAACCATTCAGCCTGTACAATGCACGTGCCTATAGTTTTGATCATTTGCTGATTTGTGAGGCTTCACTTTCCTTCCATGTTTGAAAAAGATGAGAAACCTGCTTCTCTCACACACCCCACTTATATAGTGTCAACTATGTTATCACATCACAAAACAAAACAAAATTTAAGAACACAGGAAAACATCAAAAATTAAATATGACTTAAAGGAAGGGGCAGTAGGTTTGAGGAACGTCAACACAGGGTCTTTAAGGTCTCTAGAAGCATGAAGACAGCACTGTCTCTGCTCCTGAGACACAGCAAAGTGAAGTAGTAGTAATTATAGGAGACAGGAATTTGAATTAGATATACTTGGTTGTTATTAGAGACTACCATAGGCAATATTATTCCTCTTTAGACTTTTCATTTTGCTTTGGAATTGCTGTGAAAACAAAGTGAGATTTTTTTAGCATCCCCCAGGAGACATACTTTTCTTCTTTCTACAATTCCTATATTATATTTTTATTATTTGTGTTTATATGTGCATGCACATCCATTCCACAGTTCTCTCCTTCCATCATATGAGTCCCAGGGGTTGAATTTAGTTTGTCAGACTTGGATATGTCCAAAAGATGTTTAGCTGGGAGATATGGTGGTTTAGATTTTAGGAACCTCTTTCAGTGGTTTGCCAGCGGCTGCACTGGTTTATATGTTCACCAGCTATGAATATGGGTTCCTCTGAACTCGGGACCTCTGGGAGAGCAGTCAGTGCTCTTAACTACGAGCCATCCCTCCAGCCCTGAAGTTCTTTATATGGTCTTTCTATAGGTTTTAATAAGCTGTGTGATTATAGTTTTCCCACTTGTAGGCTGTCTCTTTACTCAGGTGGTTGTTTTCTTTGCCATGAAGAAGCTTTTTAATTTCCTGGAGTCTCATTTGTCAGCTCTTGGGATTGCTCCATTTCTTAATGGAAGGTGTCTATTAACTGTCTGCTGTAGCATCG
>NW_022651832.1:0-3316 GCF_011064425.1 Rattus rattus
GAGTCTTCACTCTCTTCTATACCTATTATCCTTAGGTTTGATCTTCTCATTGAGTCCTGGATTTCCTGTATGTTTTGGACCAGTAGCTTTTTCCGGTTTACATTATCTTTGACAGTTGAGTCAATGATTTCTATGGAATCTTCTGCTCCTGAGATTCTCTCTTCCATCTCTTGTATTCTGTTGGTGAAGCTTGTATCTAAAGCTCCTTGTCTCTTCTTTTGGTTTTCTATATCCAGGGTTGTTTCCATGTGTTCTTTCTTGATTGCTTCTATTTCCATTTTTAATTCCTTCAACTGTTTGATTGTGTTTTCCTGGAATTCTTTCAGGGATTTTTTGTGACTCCTCTCTATGGTCTTCTACTTGTTTATTTATGTTTTCCTGGAATTCTTTTAGGAATTTTTGCGATTCCTCTCTGTAGGCTTCTACTTGTTTATGTTTTCCTGTGTTTCTCTAAGGGAGTTCTTCATGTCTTTCTTGAAGTCTTCCAACATCATGGTCAAATATGATTTTGAAACTAGATCTTGCTTTTCTGGTGTGTTTGGATATTCCGTGTTTGCTTTGGTGGGAGAATTGGGCTCCGATGATGCCATGTAGTCTTGGTTTCTGTTGCTTGGGTTCCTGTGCTTGCCTCTCGCCATCAGATTATCTCTAGTGTTACTTTGTTCTGCTATTTCTGACAGTGGCTAGACTGTCTTATAAGCCTGTGTTTCAGGAGTGCTGTAGACCTGTTTTCCTGTTTTCTCTCAGCCAGTTATGGGGACAGAGTGTTCTGCTTTCGGGCGTGTAGTTTTTCCTCTCTACAGGTCTTCAGCTGTTCCTGTGGGCCTGTGTCTTGTTCACCAGGCAGGTCGTTGTTAGCAGAAAAGTTGGTCTTACCTGTGGTCCCCAGGCTCAAGTTTGTTCTCGTGTGTTGCCTATGAGCTCTTCGAGGCCTCAGCAACCAGGAAGATCTGCGCCGCCCTTTCCGGGAGGTTCCGTGCACCAGGGTTCCAGATAGCTTTTGTTGTTTTCCTCTGGGATCAGTACTGTGTGCAGAGAGCAGTCTCTTCTGGTTTCTCAGGCGTGTCCGCCTCTCTGAAGGTTTAGCTCTCCCTCCCACGGGATTTGGGTGCAGAGAACTGTTTATCCAGTCGGTCCCTTCAGGTGCGGTGTCTCAGATGCAGTGGACCTGCTGCTCCTGGGCCCTCCTCTACGGGTACCCAGAGGCCGTATACAGTTTCCTCCTGGGCCAGAGATGTGGGCAGGGGTGGGCAGCGTTGGTGGTCTCCTCCGCTCTGCTGCCTCAGGAGTGCCCGCCCGACCAGGCGGCGAGAGCTCCCCTCCAGGTGGCCTGGGAGCAGAGAGCTGCTGAGGGCAGGGATCCGCCGGCCGGCCGGGACTCTGGCAGCATTATTCTTTAATATAGGCCATAAATGTACAGTAGCGGGACAATTGTATACCTGGTATACTGTTTTTAAGTTAAGTTTTACTTACATTTCTTTACACATGTGGATAATCTGATATGACTGCATTTGTATATTACCGTGTATTTTAGTTTGCAGCTTTTATTTTTGTTTGCTTATTTTGTACAATTATTGTTTTGATTAATATGAGGAGGAAGGATTCACATTTCTGGTCAAATATAATTGGTGATTTGTGAGATCCCTGTATGGTTATAGCCAGCTCTTTCTTCAGGATGGGGAAATTTTTCTCTTTGATTTTGGAGAAAATATTTTGGAGTCGTTGGCTATGTGATTTATCTTCTTTTTTCTCTTCTTTTTTGTCTTACTTTTGGTGTATACATTACTAGATTTTCTTGATATTTTCGCTCAAAATTTCATAGGGTTAACATTTGGTTTAATTCATGTATAACTATCTTCTATCGAATGATCAAGCTCTGATTGTTTTTCCCTTATGACTTTTTCTATTCTGTTCTTCTTGGTTAAGTTTTTTGAGCTGCTCTCTTTCCTGTATGTTTAATCTGCATGATTTCTTCACTTTCTGTTTTGCTTATTGCTTATGTTTTATTTTCAATTCTTGTAGTTTTATTTATTTCATTTACGCGTTTCATGAATGTTCCTGTATTTGTTTTGAAAATATTGGAAATGATAAAGTTCTCTTCATGACTGACTAAATTTACCTGTTTTTGGTTGAGCAATATATTCATTTCCACTTTAAAGTCATATATTATCTTTCCAAGGTTGTATGTAAGGGAATTTTCTTCTTTATCTCTTGTACTAGAAAATACAGCGCAAGGTGTAGTGTGACAGTAGTGGTCTGAATGTGTTATACTGCTGTTACTCTTGTTTCTCATGATCTTGGACTATTGTTATCCATCTTCTTAACCTTGGAGATTTCTAGGTAAGCATTTAGAAATACCTTATATGACTATTCCTTCAACAGCAGTGCTTATGAGGGTAATCATGAACTAAGAGTTCATAGTGCAGTAAGTCTAAATATTCTTTGTTTTAGAGTTCAAATGATGGCCAGCAGCAGTCTAGTCTGAATATATTGCTTGTTGAAGAGTCAGTACAGTGTAGATCCTGATGCTCCTAGGGTTTTATCAGAGAAATGTAGTAAGAGATTTGACCTGGGGGTCACTTGGTTTATATTTTTTATTTTATTTCTTTTTTTTGTTTGTTTGTTAGTTCATTTTGTCAGGGAGAGGCGGTAGACGTGTCTATTTTACACTGGCAGAACTATATCTACACAAGTGACGTCTAGGTTGAAGCATGAGCACACTCAATGCAACTGGTCATTTCAGAGTAGACAGAAAAAGACTGTACATTTGTTATTGCTCTAAAGCATTATTTTATATATTTATTTATTTTTTATATATTTTTAAGAAACCAAATCATGGAAAGGTGGAGATTCACTGGACTTGAGGAAGGAGACCTTTCATGAAACACACCACAATGGGAATATGGAAACAGAAGTGTCCAGGTAAAGTAGCCAGGTAGGATCTGCATTGGATGAAAGGTGTCAACAGCCTACCCAGAAAGATTTTATCCAAAACTGTTCATGTTTAATTGAATACAAAACCAACAAAAGACCACAAATGTAGGAACGGTTGACAGATAATGTGACAAACATAGGATTCATCTCACTGGTAGTAATCAAATCCCAGGCACCTCTTCGTTCATCTTCAATGTATCTAAAGGTACTGAACCATAAAGGCTTGCAGATCCAGTAACATATATTCAATGATATACATCAGAGGCCTACCACACAGAAACATCAAAGTTAACACATTGTCAGTATACACTGCAACAGGAACAAACAGGGAACAAAGCCAAAATTGGACATTGAACTACCTTAAGACCCATCTATATCACTC
>NW_022651833.1:0-3268 GCF_011064425.1 Rattus rattus
CAGAGGCCGTATACAGTATCCTCCTGGGCCAGGGATGTGGGCAGAGGTGGGCAGCATTGGTGGTCTCCTCCGCTCTGCTGCCTCAGGAGTGCCCGCCCGACCAGGGGGCCAGAACTCCCCTCCGGGGGGCCTGGGAGCAGAGAGCTGCTGAAGGCAGGGATCCTCCGCTGGTCCGGGACTCTGGCCAAACACCGGAAGTCTGAATTTTATTCTTAACACTGCTTCTATTGTGTCTCATAAGTTTGGATGTGTTGTACATTCATTTTCATTGAAACCCTAAAAGTCTTTTATCCCCTTCCTTCTTCTTTATCCGAAGCCACTGAGTAGAGAGTTGTTCAGTTTCCCCTAAGTTTTTAGACTTTCTATGGTTTCTGATGTTGTTGAAGTCCAGCTTTATACCATGGTGGTCTGAAAAATATAGGGGATTGTTTCAGTATCCTTGTATCTGTGGAGACTCCTTTGTGACTAAGTATATGGTTGATTTTGGAGAAGGTCCCATGAGGTGGTGAAAAGAAGGTATATTCTCTTGTGTTTGAGTGAAATGTTCTGAAGATATCTGTTAAGTCCACATAACATTTATTAGTTTTATTATTTCTGTTTAGTTTTTGTCTGGGAGACCTGCCCATTGGTGAGAGTGGGGTTTGAAATCTCCCACTAGCAATAGTGGAATTCAATGTGTGATTTAATCATTTTAATGTTTCTTTTATGAATTTGGGTACCCTTACATTTGGGGCATAGATGTTCAGAATTGAGATGTCAGATCAGTAGACTTTCCTTTAAAAATTATGAAGGGTTCTTCTCCACCTTTATCTCCATTTTTTAATTTTGGTTGAAAGTCTACTTTATTAGATATTAGAATGGCTACTCCAGCTTGTTTCTTTGCTCCATTTGCTTAAAAGACTTCTTTCCAGCACTTTTCTTTGAGGTAATGTCTATCTTTATGGCTGAAGTGTGTTTCTTGTATGCAGCAGAATGATGAATCCTGTTTATGTACCCATTCTGTTAGCCCATCTCTTTTTATTGGGGAATTGAGTCCATTGATGTTGAAATATATTAATGACCAAAATTTATTAATTCCTGTTATTTTTATGGTGGCGTGGTGGTAGTGGTGGTGATGGTGGTGGTGGTGTGTGTGTGTGTATGTGTGTTCCCTTTCTTTCTTTTGGTTTTGCTAGGGTAGAATTATCTATTTCCTATGTGAATTTTAGTGTAGCTAAATTCTTTGGGTTGAATTTTCTTTTTAGTATCTTCTGTAGGGATAGATTTATGGGTAGATTTTGGGGTGTTTTTGTTGTTCTTCATTTGTTTTGTTTTTAACCCAGGTGCTTCTTTTTATTTATTTGTAATATTTTTATTCATTTACATTCCAGATGTTGCCCCCCCTTCCCAGTTCCCCCTTCAAGAGTTCTTCATCCCATCTCTCTCCCCATTTGTCTCTGAGAGGGAGCTCCCACAACTCCCCTCACTCACCCCCCACCTTACACTGACATCCCCCTTCCCTGTAACATCAAGGCTCTACAGGATTGCATGCATCCTTTCCTACTGAGTTCAGACAAGGCAGTCCTCTACTACATATGTGCCAGTAGCCATGGCCAGCCCAAGTGTATTCTTTGGTTATTGGCATAGATATTGTTTAACTCTGGTTTTGTAACGGAATATCTTCTTTTCTCCATCTATGGTACTTACAAGTTTTTCTGGGAATGGTAATTTGGATTGGCATCTGTGGTCTCTTGGAGACTGCAAGACATCTGTTTAGGGCCTTTTAGCTTTATACTCTCTGTTGAGAAGTCGGATGTAATTCTAATGGGTCTGCCTTTGTTACTTGGCCTTTGTCCCATGCGACTTTTATTATTCTTAATTTCCTATTATTCTCTTTTCTGTAAATTTAGTGTTTTGATTATTATGTGGTGGATATATTTACTTTTCTGGTCCAACCTATTTGGTGTTCTGTAAGCATGTTATAGGTTTATAGGAGTCACTTTCTTTAGGTTGGAGATTTCTTTTCTATGATTTTATTGAAAATAAATTCTGGGCTTTGGGGTTGGGAATCTTATTCTTCTATTCCTATTATTCTTAAGTTTGGTATTTTCATAGTGTCCCAGATTTCCTGGATGTTTTGTGTCAAGTAATTTTTAAATTAAAGATTTTCTTTGACCGATTTATCAATTTTTTCTTTCTTTTTTTTTGAATGCAACCAAGTTATATCTAATTTTATTGAAGGTCCACTTCACAATATAGAACCCATATATGACATATATGACACTGCTTTAGTTTCAAGAATGACATTTTGAAAATATTTAGGGTATCAGGAAAGGAGTCACACTAGTACAGAGGCAGAAATTTTGTCCAGTCATTAGATTATTTTCACCATATAAATTAATAAACAATAATAAAATAGTGGTTTCAACAGAAGTGATATTGTCTGGTATTCCACACATGACAATTGTTGTTGATAATGTTATTAGAACTAAACGAAAGATTTCCACACTTGCTTGAAAGGCTTAAAATATCAATTCTAGCTAATATAAGCCTACTGATAATACTTGCAGAAGTACTGACAATAACCAGTACAAAATCTATAAAACAATATCACACTATTATTAATATGACATTTTTTTATTAACTTGAGTATTTCTTATTTACATTTCGAGTGTTATTCCCTTTCCCGGTTTCCGGGCAAACATCCCCCTAATCCCTCCCACTCCCCTTCTTTATGGGTGTTCCCCTCCCCATCCTCCCCCCATTGCCACCCTCCCCCCAACAATCTAGTTCACTGGGGGTTCAGTCTTAGCAGGACCCAGGGCTTCCCCTTCCACTGGTGCTCTTACTAGGATATTCATTGCTACCTATGAGGTCAGAGTCCAGGGTCAGTCCATGTATAGTCTTCAGGTAGTGGCTTAGTCCCTGGAAGCTCTGGTTGCTTGGCATTATTGTACATATGGGGTCTCGAGCCCCTTCAAGCTCTTCCAGTTCTTTCTCTGATTCCTTCAACGGGGGTCCTATTCTCAAATCAGTGGTTTGCTGCTGGCATACGCCTCTGTGTTTGCTGTATTCTGGCTGTGTCTCTCCGGAGAGATCTACATCCGGCTCCTATCGGCCTGCACTTCTTTGCTTCATCCATCTTGTCTAATTGGATGGCTGTATATGCATGGGCCACATGTGGGGCAGGCTCTGAATGGGTGTTCCTTCTGTGTCTGTTTTAATCTTTGCCTCTCTATTCCCTGCCAAGGGTATTCTTGTTCCCCTTTTAAAGAAGGAGTGAAGCATT
>NW_022651834.1:0-3314 GCF_011064425.1 Rattus rattus
GCACACACACAGGCACACACACAGGCACACACACACATGCACACGTGCACATACACACACTCTACTAAGTCTGTATAGCCTTGCTTAATGCTTTTCCAGGCTGGCCCTCTGACAGTGCATACCCTATTGGCCTGCTCTTCCCTGGAGAAGCCGGTTTCTGCTCGCGGCATTCCTTAGTTGCCTGTCTTTCTTTGTGCAGGTCCGAGGCCTCATGGGCTCCCTACTTCCATCCACATTTGTCTGTCTGTTGTTGTTATCCTGCTCAGTGGTGCCGAGCCTGGAAACTCAGGCCTCCATGCCTGTGCAGTAAGCACTTTATCGACTAAGCCATTTCTCTAACCTCTCTCATGTTTATCTTCAAATCCACTCACATCTTACAGCGTAACACACCACCTTGAGTCGTTAAAAACACCGCTTCACGCCCTGCACAGACTTTGACGTGTAAAGTGCCCAGGCAGAGAAGCTGAAGGGAGTTATGGGTAAATCATATCTGCTCTCCTGAGTGGCAAGTCTTTGGGGACCTCTGGTACACTGAGAGTTTGAGCATTTGCTGAACTCCTGGTGGGTAGCCCTGGATGAACCTGGCTGACATTTACTCTTCTCTCGCCTCTGTCTTCCTGATTCTGCTGTGGGGCAATGGTATTCCTTGTCTGTTAGGCCTGATGCCATTCTTCTCCTGGAATTTTCAGTCTCAACTGCCTTTTGGGTATTTATAAGTAAATGTGAGTCGCCCTCCTAAATGTACCACTGAATTAGGTAAATAAAACACAACTTAAGAACAGCTTTTATTGAAACAATAAAGTTTGGGGATTTTTTTTTTATTATCTTAATAACGTGCAGCAATTTCGAGGACCTTCTCAAGCGTAATTTTAAACGTGAGCTAGCCATCTTGCCTAAGAGAAAGGGGCTAATACTGACAGGAATGTGGTCTCAGTCAAGGAGAGCTTTAGACTAATAGATATAATAAGTATTGTCCAGGTGTGGGGCAGCCTGTAATCCCAGTGCTCAAGAGGGAGGGAGGTTGAGGCAGGAGAATCACTATAAGTTGGAGGTCAGCCTGGTCAATGTAGTGAGACTGTCTTGGTCTTTACCCCTCAGTTAAACAAACCCTACAAGGGTGTGGTTGACACAGTTTGGTTACTTAACCGCCCAGCTTGTGTGCGCTTTGTTCTAGCACAAAAGGTCAAGTTTCTGTTTTCTGTTGAAGGCTGTTTCTATAGGGTTTCTATAGGGGGCTTAACAGCAAGTAGTCTCCAGACGCTTTCTGTGTGGAACTTCACCGTGGGTGACAAGGCGGGGTTAGCTGTCCAGAGCAGTTGCCTGGTCCCTGCCAGCGTGTGCCATGCTGTGTCTAGGCCAGGCCTTTTCTGCTTTCTTCCAGTTAAAACCCGAAAGGTGTGCAAACCAAGCGGACTGATAATAAGTCATGAAAGTGGATTTTTAAAGCAGTTCTTTAATCCAAATTATTTTGGTGTCTTCATGTGTGTGCAGAATGTGTTTTGGTCATTTATTCTTCCCTCATCCCCTCACTCCCACCAAAGCTCTCCTTCAGCATCACCCTCTCCCGAAGTCTAAACTTTTCGTGCGCTTAGGTGAGTGGAGTAGCTCAGTGGGTAACGGGACTTACGGCCAAGCCCAAGGACCTGAGGTCAATTCCCAGAACCCACATGGTGAAAGGAGAAAACCGACTCCAGCAAATTGTCCTTTAGTCTACACACGCACACGCACACACATACTCATACACACAACACACACACACACGCACACACATACACATACACACACATACACACTCACTCACACACACTCACACACACACACTCACACACACACACACACACACACACACACACACACACACACACACACACACACACACACACACACACACACACACACACACACACACTCACACACACACACACACACACACACACACACACACACACATACACACACACACTCACACACACTCACACACACATACACACACACACACACCATATAAGTTAAGGAGATGTACACAGATTTCAGGTTGTGGCTACAGCAATACCAATCAATCTAGACTTAATTTTTTTTAAATCACGCCTGTTTGCCTCTCCGTGTGTATGTACACACATGTGCATTTGCACACACACTCCTGTGCCACCGTGTGCGGAGGTCAGAGGACAACTTCAGGGAGTCCCTGCTGTCTTCCTGTTGTGTTGGTTCTGAGATCAGACTCAGGTCATCAGGTGGTACGTGTCTTTATGGAGTCATCTCAGTGGCCTGGTTTGTTTCTAAGAATGACTTTTTTTTTCTTCTAGAAATCATTTGTACATCATGAAAGGAGTTTGTGGACACCCTGTAGAAATATCCTATATGTGTATGAAATTATTATGCTGTCAGCTGTCAGAATTCGAGGAAGAATGTTAAGTTCTTTAATAAGACATTAGTCTGATTCTCCCAATATTGTTTTTTTTTTTTTTCCTGAACCTCTTTGATCCCAGGGGTTGAACCCGGGGCCTTGTGCATGCTTGGCAAATACTCTACCACTGAACTGTCACCTCAGCCCTCTCCTTACTTTTTGTTTGAGACAACATCTCACTGAGATCCCAGACTGGCCTTGAATTCCCTCTGCAGCCCTGGAAAGCCTTGAGTTTTTAATCCTCCTGCCTCAGCCTCCCAGATATCTGAGATGACAGGCCTGAACCAGTGGGCCCCCTCACAGCCTCCTAGTATCCCCAACCATAGCTTCTTCTTTTGTCTTAAACTCTTACAGTGTTTTAAAAGAATTATTTTATTAATGCATGCATGTTTTGTCTGCAAATCAGTTGTTATGATGCATGTGTGCCCAGTGCCCGCTGAAGCCAGGAGAAGGTATTAGATCCCATGGACCCAGAGTTACAGATGGTGAGCTGCCATGTGGGTGCTGGGAATCAAACTTGGGTCCTCTGGAAGAGCACCAGTGTCAAGACACTGGGCCATCTCTACAGCCCCTTTACTTTCATAACAGAGAATGAAGGTAAAATTCTGATATGTCATGGCTAACTACTTCAGATCACATAGCTGGTAGGGGGCTTCGGTATAGATTTTATTTTATATGTGAGCATGTATGTTGTGTGTGTGTGGGGGGGGTGGGGGGTTATACATATGAGTGCATTACTGGCAGAGGCCAGAAGAGGGCGCTGGATGCCCTGGAGCTGAAGTTGTAGATGATCTAACCCACTAGATGTGTGTGCTGGGAATTGAACTTGGGCCCCACAGAGAGCAGCACGTGCTCTTACCCACTGAGCCATCTCTCCATCTCAGGGTCTATGTTTTAAATCCAGACC
>NW_022651835.1:0-3310 GCF_011064425.1 Rattus rattus
CTAAAAAAAAAAAAAAAAAAAAAGAAAGAAAGAAAGAAATACAGAAGAATACAGGAAAAAAGGTAGAAGCCCTTAAAGAAGAAACACGAAAATCCCTTAAGGAACTACAGGAGAATACAACCAAACAGGTGAAGAAATTGAACAAAACCATCCAGAATCTAAAAATGGAAATAGAAACAATTAAAACACACACACACACACATGCACACACACACACACACACAAAGGGAGACAACTCTGGAATAAAAAACCTAGGAAAGAGATCAGGAGTCATAGATGCAGGCATCACCAACAGAATAGAAGAGATAGAAAAGAGAATCTCAGGGGCAAAAGATACCATAGAAAACATTGACACAACATTCAAAGAAAATGCAAAAGTATCCTAAACCAAAATATCCAGAAAATCCAGAACACAATGAGAAGATCAAATCTAAGGATCCTATGGATAATAGGTATAGAAGAGAGTGAAGATTTTTAACTTAAAGGGCCAGTAAATATCTTTAACAAAACTATAGAAGAAAACTTCCCTAACATAAAAAAAAATGCCCATGAACATATAAGAAACATACAGAACTCCAAATATACTGGATGAGAAAAGAAACTCCTTCTGTCACATAATAGTCAAAACAACAAATGCACAAAACAAAGAAAGATTATTAAAAGCAGGAAGGGGAAAGGTCAAATAACATATAAAGATCTATCACAATTATACCAAACTTCTGAACAGGGGCTATAAAAGCTATAAGATCCTGGGTAGATGTCATACAGTCCCTAGGAGAACACAAATGCCAGCCCAAGCAACTATACACAGCACCATTCTCAATTAACAAAGGTGGAAAACCAAGATATTCCATAACAAAACCAAATTTATATACTATCTTTCCACAAATCCAGCCTTACAAAGGATAATAGATAGAAAACCCCAACACAAAACGGGAAACTAAACCCTACAAAGAGCAAGAAATTAATCTTCTTTCAACAAATTCAAAAGAAGATAACCACAGAAACATACCACCTCTAAGAACAAAAATAGCAAGAAGTAGCAATCACTTTTCCTTAATATCTCTTAATATCAATGGACTCGATTCCATAATAAAAATAGACTAACTGACTAAATATGTACACAGGATCCAGCATTTTGCTGTATACAGAAAATGCACCTCAGTTACAAAGACAGACAATATCTCAGAGTAAAAGGCTTGAAAATTTTTTCCAAGAAACAAGCTGGAGTAGCCATTCTAATATCAAATAAAATCGACTTTCAGCCCAAAGGAAAAATCCATCAAGATGAACTCTCAATTCTGATGCAAGGGCACCCACACTCATAAAAGAAATTTTATTAAAGCTCAAAGCACACAATGAACCTTACACAATAATAGTGGGAAACTTCAACACCCCATTCTCAGCAATGAACAGATCATGTAAAATCATGGAAACAGAAACTAAACAGAGATGCAATGAAACTAACAGGAGTTATGAACCAAATGGATTTAACAATAACTATAGATCATTTCATCAAAAACAAAAGAATATACCTTCTTCTCATCACTTCATGGTACCCTCTCCAAAATTGACCATATAATCAATCACAAAACAAGCCACAACAGATACAAGAAGATTGACATTATATGCATCCTATCAGATCACCTCGGACTAAGGCTAGTCTTCAATAACAACAAAAACAGCAGAAAGTCCACATACACATGAAAGCTGAACAATGCTCTACTCAATGATAACTTGGTCAAGGAAGAAATAAAGAAATTAAAGTCTTTTTAGAATTTAATGAAAATGAAGGCACAACATAGCCAAAATTATGGGACACAGTGAAAGCAATGCTAAGAGGAAAACTCATAACTCTGAGGGCCTCCAAAAAGAAACTGAAGGGAGCATACAGTAGCAGCTTGACAGTACACCAAAAAGCTCTAGAACAAAAAGAAGCAAATACACCCAAGAGGGGTAGAAGGCAGGAAATAATCAAAGTCAGGGCTGAAAACAACCAAATAGAAACAGAAAGAACCAAACAAAGAATCAACAGAACCAAAAGCTGATTCTTTGAGAAAATCAATAAGATAGAAAACCCTTAGCCAGACTAACAAGAGGGCACAAAGAGACTATCCAAATTTTTAAAAAAATCAGAAATGAAAAGGGAGACATAACAATAGAAACTGAGGAACTTCAAAAAAATCATCAGATCCTACTACAAAAGCCTGTATTCAATAAAACTGGAAAATCTGGATGAAATTGACATTTTTTTTAGACAAATACCAAGTAACAGAATGAAATCAGGATCAGATAAGCCATCTAAACAGTCCCATAACTCCTAAAGAAATAGAAGCCGTCATTAGAAGTCTCCCAACCAAAAAAGCACAGGATCAGATGGGTTTAGTCCTTCCAAGTCCATTCTATTACTCCTTCCAAGACCTAGTATCAATACTATTCAAACTATTCCACAAAATAGAAACAAAAGAAACACTAACCAATTCATTCTATGAAGCAACAATTACTCTTATATCTAAAACAAACAAAGAAGATACAAAGAAAGACGACTTCTGACCAATTTCCCTCATGAATATCAATGCAAAAGTGCTCAATAAAATTCTCCAAAACCAAAACCAAGAACATATCAAAATGATCATTCACCATGATCAAGTAGGTTCCATCCCAGGGATGCAGGGATGATTCAATATATGGAAATTCATCAGTGTAATCCACTATATAAACAAACTCAAAGGAAAAAAACCATATGATCACTTCATTAGATGCTGAGAAAGCATTTGACAAAATTCACCCCTTCATGGTAAAAGTCTTGTAAAGATCAGGAATTAAAGGCCGATACTTAAACAGAGTAAAAGCAATATACAGCAAACCAGTAGCCAACATCAAACTAACTGAAGAGGAACTTAAAGCAATTCCACTAAAATCAGGGACTAGACAAGGCTGCCCACTCTCTCTCAACCTATTCCATATAGTACTTAATGAGAGCAATGAGATAACAAATCTAGGTAAAATGGATACAAATTATTAAGGAAGAAATCAAAATATCACTATTTGCAGATGATAGGATAGTATTCTTAACTAACCCAAAAAGTTCCACCAGACAACTCCTGCAGCTGATAAAAAAAAAAAAAAAAAAAAAAAAAAAAAAAAAAAAAAAAAAAAAAAAAAAAAAAAAAAAAAAAAAAAAAAAAAAAAAAAAAAAAAAAAAAAAAAAAAAAAAAAAAAAAAAAAAAAAAAAAAAAAAAAAAAAAAAAAAAAAAAAAAAAAAAAAAAAAAAAAAAAAAAAAAAAAAAAAAAAAAAAAAAAAAAAAAA
>NW_022651836.1:0-3259 GCF_011064425.1 Rattus rattus
CATTTTAGTCCCCTCTCCTGTGACGTTCCCTGAGCCATGGATGCAGGAGTCAGGCACAGATGTGCTATCAGTTGGGGCCTCCATGGCCCCATTGAGCTTTTGTGTTGTGGTTTTCTGTAACACTTACCACTCACTGTGTGGTGCAAAGAAGCTCAAGAGGGGTACACCCACTCTCTGGATAGAAGAATAAGATTTAGAAGAAGTTAAGGAACTGTGCTGGCCTAGTGATGTGACAAAAAACTATTAGCAACGAGTGACTAGGATGAGGGAAAATCAGCCTCACCCAGAAATGAGAAGACCCCTGACTGGTTATTCAATCCAAGATGGCCATGGCTTAAACCATATATACACAAGCAACAAAAAATGGACTCAGCAGTGTGTGTGTGTGTGTGTGTGTGTGTGTGTGTGTGTGCGCGCGCACACACACACATGCATATGTATATATATATATATGTATTTACATATGTGTGAGTGTACATATACATATATGTGTGTATATGTATGTGTGTATGATTAACAATAATATTATAAATGCACCCTAGAGCTGGAGGACATGGGAGGTTGGAGGGGAAAAACGCAGGTGGAAAGGGTGTAAAGCATATTCTAATTTAAAACAGAATAAAATATAAACATATAAAAACCACAATATTTCGCTTGCTCTTGAAATTGCTTGGCGGAATGTCTCTGGGGATTTTTTTTTTCTGAAGCATCTCCTCTGATACCCCTCTCATAGAGGCTCAAAGTTTCTCTCTCCCTGTCTTCTTCCCTCGCCACTCCCCCCACCTTGCCTCTCTGTAGGGTTCCCTCTACAGGTTTAAGGAAGCTCCTTTTCCTGAAAAGGCCCCCATCATCATGCTTGCCTGTTGCGTGTATTGCCATTTTTGGTCTAATTCTCTCAGTTTGAGGCCTCAAGGAGGGAGGAATTTGCCTTCCTCCTCTCAGCCAACCTCCTTACGTTTTCTGAGGAAATTATGTACCAGTTTCCCTTCCCAGGCAGAGTGCTGCCTTATTACCTATGTATTACTATAGTGGGCACCCACCTACTTTTCAAAGAAGGTTCCTCACTGAACGTGGAGCTGGCCTCTCTGACTAGACCAGTGAACCAACAAGGCCCAGAGATTGCCTCACTTTGTTCCTTGTCGGTGCTGGGGCTGAAGCTCGCTCTACCATGCTCAGTCCTTTATGCAGGTGCTGGGGACCCGGAGTCAGACCGGTGAGCTTGTACAGTGAGAGTTTTATCACCTGAGGTTCCCCTCAGCTCTAACCCTCTCTCTTTCTTTTTTTTTTTTTTCTTTCATCTTTATTAACTTGGGTATTTCTTATTTACATTTCGATTGTTATTCCCCTTCCCAACATCACCCTAACCGCTCCCCTTCCCTTTCTCTATGGGTGTTCTCCTCCCCATCCTCCCCCCCCATTACCACCCTCCCCCCAACAATCATGTTCACTGGGGGTTCAGTCTTGGCAGGACCAAGGGCTTCCCCTTCCACTGGTGCTCTTACTAGGATATTCATTGCTACCTATGAGGTTGGAGCCCAGGGTCAGTCCATGTATAGTCTTTGGGTAGTGGCTTAGTCCCTGGAAGCTCATGTTGGTTGGCATTGTTGTTCATATGGGGTCTCAAGCCCCTTCAAGCTCTTCCAGTCCTTTCTCTGATTCCTTCAATGGTGGTCCCGTTCTCAGTTCAGTGGTTTAATGACATTCGCCTCTGTATTTGCTGTATTCTGGCTGTGTCTCTCAGGAGAGATCTACATCCTGCTCCTGTCGGCCTGCACTTCTTTCCTTCATCCATCTTATCTAGTTTGGTGGCTGTATATGCATGGGCCACATGTGGGGCAGGCTCTGAATGGGTGTTCCTTCTGCCTCTGTTCTAAACTTTACCTCCTATTTCCTCCCCAAAGGGTATTCTTGTTCCCACCAAAAGAAGGGTGAAGCATCTGTCATTTTGGTCATCCTTCTTGAGTTCATGGTTCTGCATCTAACCCCTCTTTTGATTCTTCCTCTCCTAGGCGTGAAGTGAGTCCTACAGTAGTCAACTTAAAGAGAACAGCTTAACTCAGTCCTGGGACATAGTGACTTCCGTAATCGCTGGCAGCTGATCCCCCCTCCCTCTCTCCTTTGCAGGTGCCTGAGCTTCAGGAACATTTCTGAGATTTCCAGGTTCTTGTGGCCCGGATCGAAGGATTGGATCAGGGACATATGGACAGCGATGGAAACAGATAGTTTGTTATGGACTAGAAAGTCGCTAGAGACTGGGAGTGAGCCAGAGCTAAGAAAGGGCTAACATTCAAAAGCTGAAGGCCATGAAATTTCTTTTACAGGCGATTTGCTTAGTGTATGCTGCTCCTATGTACAGAGTCCAAGGCTTTTCTCATGCATGCTTTGAGGTTACATTGAGTTCAAGACAGAAAAGTTCTGAGTCTTCTATTGGCTGGCCTTTTCCTAGTAACTCTGTTTCTTCCCATGGCTGTTTTAAGGTAATGTCATTCTGAGATTGAGTTTTCTCATTGTCTTAGTCAGGGTTTCTATTCCTGCACAAACATCATGACCAAGAAGCAAGTTGGGGAGGAGAGGGTTTATTCAGCTTACACTTCCACATTGCTGTTCAAAACCAAAGGAAGTCAGGACTGGGACTCAAGTGGGTCAGGAAGCAGGAGCTGATGCAGAGGCCATGGAGGGATGTTTCTTACTGGCTTGCTTCCCCTGGCTTGCTCGGCTTGCTCTCTTATAGAACCCAAGACCACCAGCCCAGGGATGGCACCACCCACAATGGGCTGGGTCCTCCCACCTTGACCACTAGTTGAGAAAATGCCTTACAGCTGGGTCTCATGAAGGCATTTCCACAACTGAGGCTCCTTTTCTGTGATAACTCCGGCTTGTGTCAAGTTGACACACAAAACTAGTCAGTACACCCATCCTGGTAATTGTACTAGCTTCTGCATGAGGTGTCCCCTTCTGATCCTTCCTGGCCATGATGCTTAAGCTGTCTGCTGGTAACAGAACAACCCCCCCCCAAGTCCTTCCATGCTCTCTTTAGGGGAGCACTCCCTAGGCAAGCCCGAGACCCAGCAGAGTTTTCCCCCTTCTCTGAGGTCACTCCATGGCTGTCACTCATGTCCCCAGTGAGAGGAGAGATCCAGAAACAGGAAGCTTAGACAAAGGAAAAGAGCCCAGCATCCAAATTCAAGTCTCACCAGGGTATCCAGAACCTTCTCTGTTTCTGTGAATTCCCTGTCCAGCAATTTCTGTCATCCCTGTG
>NW_022651837.1:0-3290 GCF_011064425.1 Rattus rattus
ATGTGTGTAGAGAGCAGTCTCTTCTGGTTTCGCAGGCGTGTCTGCCTCTCTGAAGGTTTAGCTCTCCCTCCCACGGGATTTGGGTGCAGAGAACTGTTTATCCGGTCTGTTTCCTTCAGGTTCCGGCGGTGTCTCAGGCAGGGCTCCTGCCTCACCTGGGCCCTCTCCCACGGGAGCCCAGAGGCCTTATACAGTTTCCACTTGGGCCAGGGTGTGGGCAGGGGTGGGCAGTGTTGGTGGTCTCTTCTGCTCTGCAGCCTCAGGAGTGCCCACCTGACCAGGCGGTAAGGTATCTCTCCCACGGGTTCTGGGAGCAGAGAGCTGCTGCCTACCTGGATATTTATAACTGTCCAAAAATATTTTTTAAAATACTTTGCCTGATATCTATACAACATCTATTAAATTCATATATAATTTGAGAAATATATCTTTACAAATTATCTCTTAGTAAATCATTTATTTTTTCTCATAGTTCTCTGTAATTTCTTTCATAGATGTTTTTAGTCATATCTATCATTGTTTTCTCATCTAAATTGACTATCTCTGTGTTTTTATTCATATGCACATACTTTAATTTATATTATATTTTTACTTTAACATAATAGAAATGTACAATAATTTTAAAGATGATTTATTAGTAAATTTTCTTTAGCGAGAGATATATGAGGAAATCTCAGGAACTGTTCCTCAAACAATAACTGATACAAATTATTTAAACAGAAGTATTTTAAGTATCTTCTTATTTCTTTAAGAATCTATTACAAAATAAAAAATATATTCAAGTAAGATGACTATATATAAAATAAAACAGATTCTGTAACACTTCAACTACTTAATCCTTCACTCACCTTGATTCGTCTCACAGATGTTTTTGAGGGGAAAGTAGTGACCTGGAGTATGAAAATTTCTCTCTCAATTTGATGGTTATTGTATTTTAAGATAGACTTCTATCATTTCTCATGTCTTCATCTTTAACTTGTATAGAGTAATTTACTGATCAATGTGTTCATAAAAAAACAAGTTTGTTTTCTCTGCATATCCCTCACTCATAGGAATGAAGGCCTAGCTTAGATACTGTCATGCTAGAATACAACAGCTTTTCACAGGGCGAGAATATTAAAGACAGAAAAGGTAGGTCCAGAAGATTAAGGGCTACTGCCCTTCTTAGAGTTAGGACAGAAAATACTAAAGCTTTTTCCACAGACAAGAAGCAGTTAATGACAACTTGCTCTGAAGGTCTTTTCAAGGAACTGACTTTTGGAATGTGCAGAAAATCAAGTCTTAGCACACTTTCTGAAACAATGGTGGCTGTAGTGGTAAGCAATCAAGAGGATACTTTTTATTACTTTATTTTGTCTTTTTTTTTTTTTTTCTCGGAGCTGAGGACCGAACCCAAGGCCTTGCGCTTGCTAGGCAAGCGCTCTACCACTGAGCTAAATCCCCAACCCCTTTTTATTACTTTATTAACATCAGCAAATATAAGCAGCAAGATTACCAGAGAACCTGAAATAGAAATGACTAAAAGGAATCCCCAAGAAGCTAGAATAAACCTCAAGATTAGGACTCTAAAACTAGCCCTACTTGAATTATATCAGGCTGTGGAATAATTTTAGTCTTATGAGAGTGCTTAAAGCAATAGCCTGGACATAGAGTGATGGTTTGCCTGGTCAGAACACCTACTACTCTTTCAGAGGACCCAAAGTCAGTTCACAGTTTCCAAGTCAAGCAACTCACAGCTGCCTGTAACTCACTCTAGAGTCTCAGATACCCTCTTCTGGGCTTCATATTTCCTTCCCCAACATAGCCAAATAAGTTAAGAAATAAAACGTTCATAAAAATAAATAAAACCGGTCAGTTGATTACAAATTAGTGGAGTCTAAAAACCGATGTTGATAGGGGACTGGTAGATGAATAACTGAAAAGTTATAGAAAGAGAAAAATTAAAGGTGGCACTACCATAATCAGTTTTAGTCCTATGGTGTCCTGTGTATATGTCAAAGCTGCGTCCTACAACAAGTTAGATATCAAAAAGTCTACCCTAAATAGAAGTAAGTTTTCCTGAGTTAGCCTAATAAGTTCTGTAGTCAGACAGGAGACAGCCACAAGAAGCCTTGGGGATGAGGAAGTAGAATCGGTATCCATAGTTACTTCACTATATAGGAAGTAAACAGTATAGTTTTCAACAAACAGTATTATACATTGACAGACTAGTAAAATGTGGCACAAACATGGAAAACAAAGTAAGAAACAGAAACTGCCTTCTAAATAAATTCAGAAGGAAAATTTAGGAAATCATTTTTAAATATCAAAAATCTTATGAGTATATCACATCAAATGGCAATGTTAATTATAATTCTCAAGAGACACAGAATTAATAGCAGACATGTAGTTGAATAAAGTAAATTTCCTTCAAGAAATGGACTCATGCAATATGATAATGCATCCAGGAATCATAGTATACAGTCTGCAAACCATGAAAGACAGATTTAAAAATGAAAGGCTTTGAAAACCAGTAGTTCAGTACTCTAAGTTTGCAGATCTAGCACTCAAATCTAAATCATAAATGCCTGAACAAGAACACTGATGTTTAAGCCTAAGTGAGGGTCATGAAAGAAGAGAGTTTTTAATGATGTGTTTGAACTCCCACAAATAGAAAATATTGGTTTAGAAAAAATAATTTGAAAATCAAATTGGCTACTAAGAGTTTATATATAATTGAAATAGAAGGTTCACAGACAAGGTTCAACAGACTTAAACTAGAAGGAAGAAAAATATCAACGAACCAAAAGGGTTATAAGTAGGAAAAGTCTCAGATAGACCAATGGAACAGAATTGAAGACCCAGAAATGAACCCACACACCTATGGGCACTTGATTTTTGACAAAGGAGCCAAAACCATCCAGTGGAAAAAAGAAAGCATTTTCAGCAAATGGTGCTGGTTCACCTGGAGGTCAACATGTAGAAGAATGCAGATCGATCCAGGCTTATCACCCTGTACAAAGCTTAAGTCCAAGTGGATCAAAGACCTCCACATCAAACCAGATACACTCAAACTAATAGAAGAAAAACTAGGGCAGCATCTCGAACACACGGGCACTGGAAAAAATTTCCTGAACAAAACACCAATGGCTTATGCTCTAAGATCAAGAATCGACAAATGGGATCTCATAAAACTACAAAGCTTCTGTAAGGCAAAGGACACTGTGGTTAGGACAAAACGGCAACCAACAGATTGGGAAAAGATCTTTACCAATCCTACAACAGATAGAGGCCTTATATCAAAAATATAC
>NW_022651838.1:0-3274 GCF_011064425.1 Rattus rattus
TGCTATTTCTGACAGTGGCTAGACTGTCCTATAAGCCTGTGTGTCAGGAGTGCTGTAGACCTGTTTTCCTGTTTTCTTTCTGCCAGTTATGGGGACAGAGTGTTCTGCTTTCGGGCGTGTAGTTTTTCTTCTCTACAGGTCTTCAGCTGTTCCTGTGGGCCTGTGTCTTGAGTTCACCAGGCAGGTCACTTGCAGCAGAAAAGTTGGTCTTACCTGTGGTCCTGAGGCTCAAGTTCGCTCACGGGGTGCTGCCCATGGGCTCTCTGCGGCGGCAGCAACCAGGAAGATCTTCGCCGCCCCTTCTGGGAGCTTCAGTGCACCAGGGTTCCAGATGGGTTTTGGTGTTTTCCTCTGGAGTCAGAGATGTGTGTGCAGAGAGCAGTGTCTTCTGGTTTCCCAGGCTTGTCTGCCTCTCTGAAGGTTTAGCTCTCCCTCCCACGGGATTTGGGTGCAGAGAACTGTTTATCCGGTCTGTTTCCTTCAGGTTCTGGCGGTGTCTCAGGCAGGGGTCCTGCCGCTCCTGGGCCCTCCCCCACGGGAGCCCAGAGGCCTTATACAGTTTCCTCTTGGGCCAGGGATGTGGGCGGGGGTGGGCAGTGTTGGTGGTCTCTTCCGCTCTGCAGCCTCAGGAGTGCCCACCTGACCAGGCGGTGAGCTCTCTCTCCCACGGGGTCTGGGATCAGAGAACTGCTGCGGGCCGGGATCCGCGGCTGTGGGACTTCCGGTAAAGACAGGACGTGCCCGGTCCTAGAAGAATTCTGCCTCCGTAAGACCCGAGTTCGCCAGGCAGCTTTCTTGTACCAGAAAAGTTGGTCTTACCTGTGGTCCTGAGGCTCAAGTTCGCTCGAGGGGTCAGAATTGAACCTTTTACGTGGGCCCCCTACACAGGTGCTCTGGTACAAGGACAATTCTGCTGCGCATAGCCCCTGCTGGTGGCTACAGTGGTAGAAAGGAGAAATTAAGGGGCCATCGAGGGAAAGGAAAGGGCTCACCAGTTGAAAACAAAGAATTTCAGCACAATTAGCAACATTGTCTTTGAAAGTTTCCTACATGGAAACAATGTTATTCTTATAGAGAGATAATTTCAAGTTAATAATGTTAAAATAGCAATAAACCATACAAAGACCTGAAAGTGTGTGACATTTCTTCCTTTTTCTGAAGTTTTCAAGGAATTTCATAAGACTTTTGCTTACAATAAAAACACCCTTTCCCATGAACTCAGCAATCTAGGATAACCTTATCAGCTATAATCCTATCCCAATTACCTCAAGAAGGAGCCCACGATCCCATTTAAATCCTGAGTGACCCTTCAGAGATAGGAATTGAGAATCCGCCAAAACCATGTGTCTTTGTAAACACAACAAAGAGTACTTCTTCCTTGAGATGCTCATGTCCCTGCCTTTAAAAACAATCTTTATTTATTTATTCAGTGGATCCTGGATTTAATCTCAGTATCAGTCCCCCTCTCCTCTCAGTACCCCTCACACAGATCTTTCCCCATTTTCTCCTCCACCCATTTCTCTGAGAAGGGGAAGGCCTCCCTGGTTATAAACCCACACACAAGTCGCTCATTACTAGGTGCATCCTCTCCCACTGAGGTGGACGAGTCAGCCCATTTAGGGGAACAGAATCCACAGGCAGGCACCAGGCTCCAGGTCCAGTGGATTAGGGACCTGCAGGGAACCAAGCACAGAGAGCCTAGGGTCCAGTATGCTCTTTGGTGGTCCAGGTTATTGACTCTATTGGTCTTCCTGTGGGGTCCCTCTGCCCTCCTGGATTCTCAATCCTTCTCCAACTCTACATGACTCCAGAGCTCGCCTTTTCTATTCCTATTATTATTGGTCTGGTCTTTTCATAGTCCCACTTATCATGATGTTTTGTGTTAGAAACATTTTAAATTTGGCATTTTTCTTTTATCTGATGGCATTTTTTTCCTCTGGTATCTTCTATGCCTGAACTCTCTCCTCCTTCTCCTGTGTTCTGTGGATGGTGCTTTCTGTATCTGTAGTTCCTGTTCTCATTCCTAGGTTTTCCGTCTCCAGGATTCCTTCGTGTGTGTTTTCTTTTCTCTCTACCTCTGTACCCATTTCAGTCTTTGAACAGTTTTATTCTATTTCTTTCACAGATTTGATTCTATTTTCCTGCATTCTTTTCTGTAGTTTTCTATATTTTATTTATTACTTTTTTTTGTCTATCTTTATGCTAACTTGGTATTTTCTTATTGACATTTCAATTGTATTTATTACTTCCTTAAAAGTATGTTTGATTGTATGTTTGTATTTTCATTAAAAAGTTTATTCATTTCACTCTTTGAGTCTCTGTCATCATCCATAAATTAATTTAAGTCAGTACTTTTGCAACTTCGGTGTATTTGGATATTCAGGTCTTGGTATACGAGAAGCTAGGTCATGCCATACAGCCTAGCTTTAATTCATTGTGTTCTTCACTGGCCTTGTATTTGTTTTCCAGGAGAAAATTTTAGACTGATAATTCTCATAGGTCTAGGCCTCTAGGCACTAGGATAACTTCAACTTGCTCCATAGTCATCCTCATCCGATTTACCTGCTGTCATAAAGATTGTGACTGACTCTTTTAGACTCCACTGAGACTTTCTATACACTTAAAGATTATTTTTAAATTATATGTCTGTGAATGTGTGCTTATTAGTGCAGGTTCCCTCAAGGCGAGAAGAGGCCATACACGCTACAGCCAGTGAAGGATAGACAGTTGTACACCACCCAGACCAAGCTGCTGAGAACCATATTGAGGTCCTATGAAAAAACACAGAGTGCTCCCCAACACTGAGTAATCTCTCAAGCCCTTGTAATCATTTTTACATGGTGACAAACATGTTCTTAAAAGAGAAGTGGAAGGGAGAAGACCCAGTTGAAGCACGAGTATTAAGCTACTGCTCACCACAGTAAGGTGGGTGGACCCCTGGCCCAACTATGTTGAGCACAGAGACCCAGGAACCATCCTACTGGATGAAGTCAGAGCCAGTAGTTTCTGGCTTCTCTTGCCATAAGGCAACCATGGAAGGCAGCCATTCTGCCTCATACCACACATCATCCTTGACTCCTAATCTGCCCTCTTTCCTGTCATTCGCACAAATATTCCCAAGTGTAAATTGGCCCTGCACTCTGATGACATTGCTCATGAAGGCTGCCTTAGAGCTGGCTGGAGTCTCTGTATCCTGTGAGGTGTCTGGAGCCGCCTGTGCTGCCCTGGTTCCCAACAAGGGAAGAAAAGGAGGCTACAGATGAATTGCCTAACT
>NW_022651839.1:0-3290 GCF_011064425.1 Rattus rattus
GTACCCAGAGGCCGTATACAGTATCCTCCTGGGCCAGGGATGTGGGCAGAGGTGGGCAGCGTTGGTGGTCTCCTCCGCTCTGCTGCCTCAGGAGTGCCCGCCCGACCAGGGGGCCAGAACTCCCCTCCGGGGGGCCTGGGAGCAGAGAGCTGCTGAAGGCAGGGATCCTCCGCTGGTCCGGGACTCTGGCCAAAACCGATACAGTTCTTTATATCACCCCTCTGTCTTCTTCTGTCTCCTTCCTTTGATGCTCTGTAGCTCCCTGCTGCTCCTGCTAGGTCATTTTGGTGCAGCAGTCCTGGCAACGAGACCGAGACCGGCCACTGTCACCCTATCAACTCTATGTCAGCTTTCTCCCACCTCAGCTCCTCCCCCTCCCTCAACCTTCCGGAGAAATCTCTCAGTTTAACTCTGTAATCAAACCAGCTGCTCACGGCACTCTAATAATCACTGCCAAGCCTCTTCAGGAATACAGGACAGCAATAGCCTGATCCATCGCAGCTGATCAAGTTACGGCTCTTCTGCTGCTGCATGGCCTGAGAACCCCTATTCAATGGACCCAGATAACCCCTCTGATAAAGACCCTTGTCAGCAGAAAACAGCTACAACTCTTCTGCCCGGCATTTCTATACTCTGCCAGAGTTAGGAATGATAGTTTTCTGCTGAAGGACTACACTTCCCAGCTTCCTGCTGAAGGACTACACTTCCCAGCTTCCCCTGCGGACTACAGAAATCATTTCCAGCCCACGAGAGGCTGCATTTAATCTTCTCCGTAGGCATTCTAGCCATCTGCACACGTGATGGTATGTGACAAAATGCTTGCTTGCTGTGAATAAATATGGTCCCGAGTAAGGTCAGACCAAATCTCTCTCTCTTTCCACCTTCTTTCTGTCTACAACTGCTTTTTTAAAAAATGTGACAAATTAAAGCCATAGAACTATAAAGCTCCCTGCAAATGGTTAGTTACCATATGCCCCCACAGTGCCACCTATATGCACATGCAAATACTGGTACTCACAGAATCACGGGCACGCGTGTGCACACCTACATGCTTGCAGAGGGGCCGGGACTCAGTAGATTGCTTGCCTGCCCTACGTGAAGCCCTGGGTTCTGTCCCTGGCAAACACATAAAGCACAGGCCAGTATTCCTAGTCCTGGGAAATTCAAGGTCAGGCTGGTGAGATGGCTCGGTGAGTAAGGACACTTGCTGCCAAGCCAGATGACTTCTCTCTCTCTCATGCTGGAAGAAGAGAACTGATTCCCAAAAGTCATCCTCTGACCCTAAACATGTGCTAGGGCATGCGTGTCCCTCCCAAGAAATACGTTTTTAAAATGTAAAATAAAAACCACTAACAAGAGATTCAAGGTCATCATTGGCTAGAAAGTTTGAGACTAGCCTGGGCTACATGAGACCTTTCCACAATGGCAGTTCTTAAAGGTGAGAACCAGCGGATGTCGGTTACTAGGGGGTGAATGGACAGCCTGTAGGAACCCGTGCAGTGGGAGACTGCTTTGCTACAGAAGGGAATGAAACGTTGCCTATGTGAATGACGGAGAACATATGTGTGACAAGAGATGTCAATCTTAAGGGGCTGCAAGCCGTATAGCGGTTTACAAGAAATTACATGAGTTGGGAAGTCAGCAAAGACAAGAGTACATACATGTCTGTGAAGGCTGGAGGGAAGAGGTGGCAGCAGGATGGTCAACAGGCATGGGATTGCAAAATGTTCTAAAATTGATGGCGGTGATGGTTATCCACATCCACGAAGATATTAAACATGTCTAAAAACTAAAATATGGGAAACTTAATAGTATTTATGATAAAAGACTGCATTCTTTAAATGATCAATGGTACATGAATTTGATATCAGCCACACTGTTGACAAGGAAATAAAAAGACTATAGATTAGAGAACTCGAAAGGGTCTTAGGGACCTCTGTGCATCCTGGGTAAGGAGAATATGAAAGGGTCTTAGGGACCTGTGCATCATGGGTAAGAAGGACATGAAAGGGTCTTAGGGACCGTGGACCATGGGTAAGGAGAACCTGACAGGGCCTTAGGGACCGTGGACCATGGGTAAGGCATGAAGGGATCATGGATCTGAAAGGCATCACCCAAATAAAAGTGCCGTGGTAAAACAGCAAACATTTTTTTTTAACAGCGAACATTTTAAATGTACAGTAGAAGTCATAGGACAGAAAGGGCAACAGTGTCTCCGTGGGCACAGTCACAGTCACATGGGCCTATACACCCTGTAAACTACAGCCATCTGTGGGCAGGAGGCTCTTTCAGCCATCTTGGTGGCAGCCGGTGTTGGGCATGGCTGGGCATTGCTAGTGTTGACCTGGAGAGCTATGCTATGAGGTTCCCCACCTAAACAAGGGTTCCCTCGCCTACGTGCTTGAGAGAGAATGTCCCCGCATCCTGCTGCTTTCCTCACAGCCCTAAGCCAGAATTCCTGCAAAAAGCTGTTCTTGGTATAAGTACATTCTAGTGACCTGTCTACTGATAAAGAGGGAGGAAGGGAGACCATCACGGGGAAGACCAATGTGGAGTTCTAGCCCAGTTCTGATCCTGTGCCAGTTTGAGATATACTGGCAGCATAGACCAGGGACCCCGGTTGAGAAATCACATCACCCCAGAAGGATTCGGTCCCTACCCTGTGGGGGAGGGGGCAGTGTGCTTCACAGGTTTCCCAGGGATTGAACCCAGCTGATGATGAGCACACACTCTCAAATCACAAAACCCGAGAGGAATGAACTGGCCAGGAGTGATGGTCCCCATAGTGTCCAGTGGAAGGGCAATGCAGGATGTCACAGAACAGGGAGGGGCTCGAAGGAAAACTGAGATGCAATGAGAGGCTCTGCTCCAGGACCAGGAGACGGAGCGGGGCAGTCTCCAGGAGCTGGATAGGAATGGCAGACCATGATGCTCATAGTAAATGGGGATGATGGCCCAGCAGGTGGTGGGCCAGAGGCTGGGATGTGTCAGTTAACTCTGAAGTCCATGCGAGGCACTGGTGACTGACTGACTGGTCCCATGCATCTGGGCTTTGTGGTAACCACAGAGGGGCAATCAGAGCACTGCCAAGTGCCTCTGGACTTCAAGCTCATGCCTGTTAATGGCTATGAATCCTGTCTCGAGGTGTTCCAATCCTGCCAGGTGCCTAGGGACCTCAACACGCTCAGTGGTTGACTCATATTTCTGCTGTAACCAAGCACCACCTGGACCCTCTGATAGCAGCAGAACATGTACTGTGGGAGTACTCTCCAGACGAGACAGGCAACGCT
>NW_022651840.1:0-3285 GCF_011064425.1 Rattus rattus
CGCCGCCCCTTCCGGGAGCCTCCGTGCACCAGGGTTCCAGATGGATTCTGGTGCTTTCCTCTGGAATCAGTAATGTGTGCAGAGAGCAGTCTCTTCTGGTTTCGCAGCCGTGTCTGCCTCTCTGAAGGTTTAGCTCTCCCTCCCACGGGATTTGGGTGCAGAGAACTGTTTATCCGGTCTGTTTCCTTCAGGTTCCGGCGGTGTCTCAGGCAGGGCTCCTGCCGCTCCTGGGCCCTCCCCCACAGGAACCCAGAGGCCTTGTACAGTTTCCTCTTGGGCCAGGGATGTGGGCAGGGGTGGGCAGTGTTGGTGGTCTCTTCCGCTCTGCAGCCTCAGGAGTGCCCACCTGACCAGGCGGTAAGGTCTGTCTCCCACAGGCTCTGGGAGCAGAGACCTGCTGCGGGCCGGGATCCGCGGGTGTGGGTATGATTGAATTTCTTAATGATTCTAGGAGGTTTCCATTCTAGAATGCCACTTCAATGTCTGCTGGGGAGTACTCAGTTCTTTAACCCTGTACCCTTAACATGAAGCCTCTCTGGATGGTGAAATGGTCTATTGGCTCATTATCTCCTAATTCTTGCAAGGTTATCATATATGCAATGACATGATACATCCTGACAAGGGGAGGAATGTCTGCTTTCTTTCTCTTCATTTGATTTTCTGTTTTTCTCTGGAGTATGAGAATAGAAGCAAGTATATTTCCCCTCTCATAAAGACTAATTCAAAATCAGTGCTTTTCTCAAAATGACACAGGT
Source organism: Rattus rattus (assembly GCF_011064425.1). Lineage (NCBI taxonomy): Eukaryota > Metazoa > Chordata > Mammalia > Rodentia > Muridae > Rattus > Rattus rattus. The sequence goes on from NW_022651840.1 coordinate 756, forward strand.
ACGGAATCTAAATATCACAACATGTTTCTTGACAGGGGTCTCAGCATCTCTGTCTCCTCAGATGCTAAATGTCTAAATGATAGTTCCCCTCATGAATATTAATTATGTAGATGCCCACATATTACTGTCTCACTATGAGATACTAGATATAAGAACATAACTGGGACATGACAATCAAAGTCTGATTGTATGAATTAGATACATAAATATTAGGATATTCAACTGACTTTCCTAGTGTGTCAAAAGTCCATTTTGGTACACATTACTTATGAATATTAACTATGTTGTTTTTTAATTTATTTTTACATTCCAGTTTTTAAGCCTTGGACAATGACTCTTACAGTTTTAGTAATTAAAAAATATACTTGTGATGAGTTAGAAACCACATTACATACTTACGTAATTTGTCTTATTGATTCATTTAAGTTGTTAAAAGTTTTCTGTAATGGGCCAAATAGTAGGTTATTTTCAGCCTAGGAAATTATAATCAGTTTGTTTCATTATTGAGCTCTGAAAACCAACTTGTAAATGAATGAGTGTGAGTATGTTCCAATAAGACTTATTTACAATGAATAATGGGCTAATTTTGAGCCACATATCATAATTTGGTGACATATGCAATTCAGGATGGTAAATTGTTAGTGTCTTCCTCCAAGAGATGAGAGTGAAGCATAAGAAGATGATAATCAACTCACTCATTATATCATATAGTATGGGTAGAACTGATATTTGGTCCTAGGCAGACTGCTCAAAAGTCTCTGTAGCTGAGTCATTCTTGGCTCTTGGAAGTAAATTGCAGACTTGTTATAGTTGGGAAACTTAGTAGTGAAGGCCTCTCTATAAATTTTGATTGTGGGTGAGCTTAATGTTTCTTTCCTTAGTCATCATAATCACCTACCCAGAAATTGCTATGTACACTGATCATTTGATAAAGAAAAGGACAAAAAAGGCCAACAAAGAATCAAAGATCACTGTCACAATTTCTATGAACTCATTCTTTGAAATATCAAGAGGAATATATGTATAATGTTAACAAGCCTTAATTAAAAATTGCAGTATTCATTACTTTTTAACCATTTTAATGTGATTTCACTTACTACTCATTAATTTCATTCCCAACATAGCCCCTCAAACCAGCTTGACCTTTCATTGGAAGACCGTAAATCGCTAATAATAATGATAGTGATAATAATTATCTTAACAACATATATATTTACTGTACTCCAAACCATTTATCCTTCTAAACATGTGGGTATATTAATTCCTTTACATTTTACAGTAGCCACTGCACAGAAAACCAAAGCATGAAAACAAAACAAACTTCTAATACCCAGAGTTGATGAGCTGTTTGGCCAAGTAGGCTAGCTGGAATTTGAATATAGGCAGCATGGATTCAGAGTCCATATTTTTAATTACTACACCCAAAAGTTTTTTGAGGAAGATTTTAGAATACAGTAACAAACAAAAGACTGAATTATGCTGGTGATCTTTCACAGATAGGATGGCATTTGGTAATTGACTTTGGCGCAGTCTGTTCCATTCTTCTTTTGTCAAAAGAAGTAGCATTCTCAGTTCTCATCAGTGTGAAATATTGAGAAACCCTATCATCATTCTATATTGCTCAGTCATGACACCAGTAATCTGTAATGATGATAGATATCATCATCTGAAAAAGTTTAGAGATGTGATCATTTGAACATATGTAGTGTTGGGAGAGGAGGGGAGAACTATGGGGCATGTTGAGAAGGATCAGGTGTATTGACATTTGGAAGTGTTGGGACTTCCTCTTATCACCTTTATATTACTGGTTCAAGTGTCCTTGGAAACTCTGTACTTTCAAAAGTTTTAGCAATCTCTGTGCCTTCTAGAGCTCTCTATGTCAGCATGGTTATGAGGATGGAATTCCCAGGAAACTAGCACTCACTGGGAGAAGTTACTATTGGATGAATGATGTCACTGGGAATCGATAAATAATATACCAGTGCCCTCAGTCCTAGAGCAAATGACTTTAATGTATGTAATGAAAATATGAAGTTGTTTTCTTTTATTTACATTATTTTACAAACTGTATAATATCACAACTATTTATATGCCATTTATATTATATTAAATATTATAAGCAATCTAGAGATGATTTTTAAAGCATACAAAATACACAAATTCTATGCCATTTTTAATAAGTAACCTGAATGCCTGAGTAGTTTTTCTTTTAGAAAGGAATGGGATCCTGGAATTGATCATGCCTACTATGAGTCTGAGAAACGTCTGAAAGTAAAGAGATTGATTGTAAGAAATTCATTTGTGCAATTTTGGGATCAGAAAATATATGAAATCTACAACTCAGTTCATAAAGAATGATAAGCAAAATGTTCAGACAGGACATTTCACAAGAAAACATATTTTAAATGAGTAGTGCCACAAGCATTTAATCTCAGCACTTGGAAAGCCAAAGAAGGCAGATCTCAGTGAGTTCCAAACCTACAAGAACTTACAATGTGACATCCTGTCTCAAAGAAGAAAGAGGAAGAGG
>NW_022651841.1:0-3271 GCF_011064425.1 Rattus rattus
CTTTGGTGGGAGAATTGGGCTCCGATGATGCCATGTAGTCTTGGTTTCTGTTGCTTGTGTTCCTGTGCTTGCCTCTTGCCATCAGATTATCTCTAGTGTTACTTTGTTCTGCTATTTCTGACAGTGGCTAGACTGTCCTATAAGCCTGTGTGTCAGGAGTGCTGTAGACCTGTTTTCCTGTTTTCTTTCAGCCAGTTATCGGACAGAGTGTTCGGCTTTCGGGCGTGTAGTTTTTCCTATCTATAGGTCTTCAGCTGTTCCTGTGGGCCTGTGTCCTGAGTTCACTAGGCAGGTCGCTTGGAGTACGAAGGTTTTTCTTACGTGTGTTCCCGAGGCTCAAGCTTGCTCGTGGGGTGTTGCTTATGAGGTCTCCGTGGGGGCAGCAACCAGGAAGATCTGCGCCGCCCTTTTCCGGAGCTTCCGTGCACCAGGGTTCCAGATGGCGTTTGGTGTTTTTCTCTGGAATCAGTTATGTGGGCAGAGTGTAGTCTCTTCTGGTTTCCCAGGCGTGTCTGCCTCTCTGAAGGTTTAGCTCTCCTTACCACGGGTTTTGGGTGCAGAGAACTGTTTATCTGGTCAGTACCTTCAGGTTCTCTTGGTGTTTCAGACGCAGGGGACCTGCAGCTGCTGTGCCCTTATCCAAGGGAACCCAGAGGCCTTACACAGTTCCCTCTTGGGCCAGGGATGTGGGCAGGGGTGGGCAGTGTTGGTGGTCTCTTCTGCTCTGCAGTCTCAGGACTGCCCGCCTGTCCATGCGGTGAGGTCTCTCTCCCACGGGGTTTGGGAGCAGCGGAGCTGCTGCGGGCAGGCGAATTTGGAAATTTATTAGCAGAGAATGTGCACTTACTAGACTAAAGAGTGTGGAAATGATTAAGTGGGCAATAACATAGGCATAATCAGGAGATGAAGAGGGAGAAAGAATAAGACAGATTTTGTTCTAATAATGGCTAAAAGTTACAGTCTTCTATCTGCTCATCCAGGAGGTCAAAGTAGTTAAAAGTAAAGGTAAGTTCACACCCACCCATACATAGACACAGTGTAGAAAAATGTTGACATTCAAGGCAAGGAGAAAATACTGACTTTAACAAGATGAGTAAGATATTTGACAAATGACTATGTTGTAGAAATAATGGATAAATAAAGGACTGGGTGATATAGTCTAATGCTAAATTTGGCTTAGATGATGATATCTTTCAATGGACAATGAAAAAGACATTTGTAGACATGTAAGTTTGCTTTCTGCTGCTGAAAACCAATGGCCATAGATTGGGTAAATTATAAAGGAAATAGTGCCATCGTATCTAGTGGTTCCAGTACAAGTGTGAGAGGTGCTCTTGGAATGACATTCATCCTAGTAGAGTCCTGAAACAGCACAAGGCACCAGGGGAAGATACACTAGGAATAAGTATGTGTGCATTCCTTACATTCTTCTCTCTGTGCTTTTATACAATAATTTGTAGCTAGGGGTTTTCATACTGATAATGTTTCCTAATCCTAGTCACACCCCAACAACTCTACCTCTGTGCTTTTTTTATGCTTTAAAAATAATCAAAGGAACATTACATCTCCAGTAGAGTTTCAGAGTGCACATGCTAATTGCAAATGATAGCACAAAAAGCAGAAAAAGAATATTTGCTTTTAGTAGCCTGATCCTATAATAATGATTGAAAGACAAAGCCACAGAAGGAAATTCATATCCGGAGAATAAAACGAAAACATTATCCAGAGTACCGAACTGCATTTTCTTTATTTTCTCATCAGCTTTAAAGAAGCAATATAAGGTAGCATATGTAGAGTGTAATCTTGGCTCAGAAATGCAGAAATGAAGTTCTTGTATAATAGAGTGGCCAGCAATAGCTCAAAGAAAGTGGGTGGAATCCAACTTGGGCCAAAGAAGCAACAGCACATTGCACAAGTAAAAACTGTAACAATTCACATGTGTTTAAAATATACATACATGTAGTATCTATCACAATACAATGACAGAGAAGGAGGAAAAGTAAATACAGCATAATAGAAGGAAAATTATCATACTAATTAGTAAAAACTGAAGGTGATTTTAATATGTGCATGATAAACTATAATGATAAATGCAATGATAACTAAAATGAGTTATTAAGATATATTAAAAACATTTGCCTAACACATATAGGAACAGTAAAGGAAGAAATGAAGAATAAGAATATATGTAGTATAGAAAATAAAAAGTAAAAGGGCAGGCATAAATCTCTGTATATTAATTATACGAAATGTGAACATATCGAGAGTGTCATCAAAGTTAGATTGTTGGATTGGCCAACAAATGATTCGTATATATATATCTCAGGTGTAGGAAGCATTAGTTATAATCAAAGATTCAAGTAGATTATAGGAGGGTCATAGGAAGAAAGAACAGGAACAGTCATTGAATGGGAGTGTCAATAGTGGTAGCAGACAATTTAGACTCTATAAGAAAAACATTATTAAAGATCTTTATATTTTGTTTTTAGTGTAAATATATGTAATAAATTAATATGGCTGTTGTATTTTTTATTCTAGCTAGTTCCCAATAACAACACAGAGAGATCAAGACTTATTGTCAAGCTTCACCTCAATATTTGAGCAGTCTATCTAAGTCTCCTAAACTAATCTGGCTACCTCCTAGCCAACATCTCAATCATACTAGGAATTAGGCTTTCTATGACTCTGCTGAACTCTCAAGAACTAACTCCCCCTTCTTCCTTTGTGGCAGATTTGCGATCTCTCTCTCTCTCTCTCTCTCTCTCTCTCTCTCTCTCTCTCTCTCTCGTTCCTCTGGCTGGCAGAAGTTCCACCCTATTCTTTCTCTGCCCAGCCATAGGGTGATCAGCATTGATTGACAAGGCAAAGAATAAATGGAAAGAAAGAATTGTTTACACAAACCTGAGACAGGAGATTTTTATTTTTATTCTTTAATCCTTTTTGATGGTCCAGTTTTCATTCCACTTCTGGTCTGCATCCAGGACTGCTCCTCATCCCATACCTCCTGCTCCCATCTCCAAGAGGATGTCCCCATGCCCAATCCTGCCTCATCAGATTTCTACACTCCCTGGGGCCTCAAGTCTCTTGAGAGTTATGTACATCTTCTCTCACTGAGGACAGACCAGACAGTTCTCTGCCATGTATGTGTAGAGGGCCTGTTATTAGCTGGTGGATGCTGCCTGGTTGATGGCTCAGTGTCTGAGAGATCTTGAGGGTCCAGGTTAGTTGAGACTGTGATCTTCCCATGGGGCCACCCTCCTCCTCAGCTTCT
>NW_022651842.1:0-3275 GCF_011064425.1 Rattus rattus
GGGGGGAGGGGTATGTTTGCCCGGAAACCGGGAAAGGGAATAACACTCGAAATGTATATAAGAAATACTCAAGTTAATAAAAAAAAGTAATAAAAAAAGAAATACCCAATTTAGTAAAGATGGAGAAAAAAATTTAAAAAACAAAGAAAAACCAAGTTTTCAAAAAGAAGAAAAAATAACTTATTCGTTTGATAGTTTATATTCTAACATATTTCAATTTTAGTTTCCTCTCAAGTTTGCCTCAATCTTTCTTTAAATTCAACTACTGTGTTATTAAAATTTTTGTATTTTTATATCTTTTCAATAAAAAAAATAATACCGCCTGTAAAAAAAAAAATACATCTTGCCACGATCTCTGTCGGCATCTAGTGGTCAACGGTGTGTATGACACCCAACGAGTGCCAAACAGCGTGCCCACAGTGAGGACAATGAAGACCCTAGATTCTTCTTACCTGAAAGTTTATCTGTGGCCAAAAGAGGCGGAGGGCCAGATCTGTGAGAAAAAGACCGCGAGTCACAGCGAGGAGATGCTTTGATGTGTTTCTTGGCAACTGTTGTCAGGTTATCCACAGTGAGTGTCGTGGTGCGCACAATGTGATGTCATAAAGCTCCTGAAAACCAGAACTAGAGAATCATGTTTTTGTCAGAATCTAGGCAGCTGCTTCTTTTTTTTTTTTATTAACTTGAGTATGGGTTTTCCCCTCCCCATCCTCCCCGCATCACGTTCACTGGGGGTTCAGTCTTAGTAGGACCCAGGGCTTCCCCTTCCACTGGTGCTCTTACTAGGCTATTCATTGCTACCTATGAGGTCAGAGTCCAGGGTCAGTCCATGTATAGTCTTTAGGTAGTGGCTTAGTACCTGGAAGCTCTGGTTGCTTGGCATTGTTGTACATATGGGGTCTCGAGCCCCTTCAAGCTCTTCCAGTTCTTTCTCTGATTCCATCAACGGGGGTCCTATTCTCAGTTCAGTGGTTTGCTGCTGGCATTCGCCTCTGTATTTCCTGAATTCTGGCTGTGTCTCTCAGGAGACATCTACATCTGGCTCCTGTCTTAGGCAGCTGCTTCTTGGCTTGGACAGATTCCTTCTTTGCTTCCTCTCTTGCTTTGATAGTACCCTTGATTAGTTGATCTACTTTTGTGTCCTTTCTGAATTTTTCCCACTCAAGAGCAAAAGAAAAGGAAATGAAGGAAGGAAAGAAGGAAAGAAGGAAGAGAGGAAAGAAGGGAGGAAGGAAGGAAGGAAGGAAGGAAGGAAGGAAGGAAGGAAGGAAGGAAGGAAGGAAGGAAGGAAGGAAGGAAGGAAGGAAGAGCTGCTAAGGTCAAGATCAGAGAAAGAGATCCTCTCCTCTGCATAACAAAACCAGTGGGGTAACTGGAAGAAGGAGTCAGGAAACACCTAATTTCTTAACACTGATACCTAGACCTCCTCACAGGCTAATAAATTAAATTTTGGACATAAGGACCACAACATAGTGTGTATGTGTATGTGTGTGCATGCACGAGCAAGTGAGACCTTTTCATAGTATTTCAAGGGATACCAAGGGATGAGAAGAACCTGGACACCGAGTGATTTGATGCATGTATGTGTGCACGTGCATATGCACTCATATGGTAGAGGTCCAAGGACAGCTTGGCCTGTGTTTTCTCAGAGGCTGTCCACGGTTTTCCTGAGGAAGAATCTCTCACTGGCTTAAAACTCAAAATATGATAAGCTGTCTGGCCAGTGAACCCATGTTTCCACCAACTTTGTGGTGAGATTCCAAGAGTGGGGTTTACAAATGGCTGTTTGTTTGTTTTGGATATTTTCAATTTACATTTCAAATGTTATCCCCAATCCAGTTTTCCCATCCATAATCTCCCTATCCCAGCGCCCCCTTCCCCCTTCTTCTACGAGGGTATTCCCCTTCACCAACCACATACACCTTCCTTCCTCACTACCCTGATATTCCCCTACACTGGGGGTTCCAGCCATGGTAGGACCAAGGACTTCTCCCACTGGTTGCCCAAAAAGGCCTTCCTCTGCTACATATGCAGCTAGAGCCATGGATCTGTCCATGTGTACTCTTTGGATGGTGATTTAGGTCCTGGGAGCTCGGGTTGGTTGGTATTGTTGTTCTTATGGGGTTGCAAGTCCCTTCGGCTCCTTCAATCTTTTTTCTAATTCCTCCAATGGGGACCCCATTCTCAGTTCAGCTGTATACTGTTAGCATTTGCCTCTCTATTTGTCATGCTCTGGCAGAGTATCTCAAACGACAGCTACTTCAGGCTTCTGTCAGCATTCACTCTTTGGATCAGCAATATTGTCTGTGTTTGGGGACTGAATGTATAATGAGCTGGCTCCGCAAGTGGTGCACTCTCTGGATGGCCTTTCCTTTGGTTTCTACTCCAAACTTTGTCTCCATATCTCCTCCTATGAATATTTTTATCCCCCCTTTTAAGAAGGACTGAAGCAGCCCCACTTTGGTCATCCTACTTCTTGAGCTTCATGTGGTCTGTGGATTATATCTTGGGTAATTCAGGCTTTCCGGCTAATATTCACATAATACTGCATGCATACCATGTGTGTTTTTTGTGATTGAGTTACCTCACTCGGGAAGATATTTTCCAGTTCTATCCATTTGCCAATGATTTTCATAAACTTTTTGATACCTGAGTAGTATTCCATTGTGTAGATGTACCACATTTTTTGTATCCATTCCTCTGTTGAAGGGCATCTGGGTTCTTTCCAGCTTCTGGCTATTATAAATAAGGCTGCTATGAACATAGTGGAGCACGTGTCTTTTTTATATGTTGGAGAATCTTTTGGGTATATGCCCAGGAGAGGTATAGCTGGGTCCTCAGGTAGTTCAATGTCCAATTTTCTGAGGAACCTCCAGACTGAATTCCAGAATGGTTGTACCAGTCTGCAATCCCACCAACAATGGAGGAGTGTTCCTTTTTCTCCACATCCTCACCAGCATCTGTTGTCACTTGAGTCTTTGATCTTAGCCATTCTGACTGGTGTGAGGTGGAATCTCAGGGTTGTTTGATTTGCATTTCCCTTATGACTAAAGATTTTGAACATTTCTTCAGGTGCTTCTCAGCCATTCGGCATTCCTCAGCTGTGAATTCTTTGTTTAGCTCTGAACCCCATTTTTTAATAGGGTTATTTGTCTCCCTGCGGTCTAACTTTTTGAGTTCTTTGTATATTTTGGATATAAGGCCTCTATCTGTTGTAGGATTGGTAAAGATCTTTTCCCAATCTGTTGGTTGCCATTTTGTCCTAACCACAGTGT
>NW_022651843.1:0-3230 GCF_011064425.1 Rattus rattus
TTTCCCGGAGCTGGGGACCGAACCCAGGGCCTTACGCTTCCTAGGCAAGCGCTCTACCACTGAGCTAAATCCCCAACCCTTCTTCACGTCTTTCTTGAAGTCCTCCAGCATCATGATCAAATATGATTTTGAAACTAGATCTTGCTTTTCTGGTGTGTTTGGATGTTCCATGTTTGTTTTGGTGGGAGAATTGGGCTCCGATGATGCCATGTAGTCTTGGTTTCTGTTGCTTGTGTTCCTGCGCTTGCCTCTCGCCATCAGATTATCTCTAGTGTTACTTTGTTCTGCTATTTCTGACAGTGGCTAGACTGTCCTATAAGCTGTGTGTCAGGAGTGCTGTAGACCTGTTTTACTGTTTTCTTTCAGCCAGTTATGGGACAGAGTGTTCTGCTTTGCATGCAGTAGTTTTTCCCTCTTACAGGTCTTCAGTTGTTCCTTGTGGGCCGGTCTTGAGTTCACCAGGCAGGTCACTTGCAGCAAAAAATTTGGTCTTACCTGTGGTCCCGATGTTCAAGTTCGCTCTCGGGGTGCTGCCCAAGGGCTCTCCGCGGTGGCAGCAACCAGGATGATCTGCGCCGCCCCTTCCGGGAGCCTCTGTGCACCAGGGTTCCAGATGGCCTCCGGTGTTTTCCTCTGGCGTCTGAGATGTGTGTGCAGAGAGCAGTCTCTTTTGGTTTCCCAGGCGTGTCTGCCTCTGAAGGTTTAGCCTCCTCCCACGGACGGGGGTGCAGAGAACTGTTTATCCGTCTGTTTCCCTTCAGGTTCCGTGCAGGTCTTCAGGCAGGGTCCCAAGCCGCCCTGGGCCTTCTTCCACGGAGCCCAGAGGCCTTATACAGGCTCTTGGGCCAGGGATGTGGGCAGGATGGGTGTGTTGGTGGTCTCTTCCGCCTGCAGCCCAGGAGTGCCCACCTGACCAGGCGGTGAGGTTCTTTCCCAGGTTTTCTATCTCCAGTGTTGTCTCCCTTTGTGATTATTTTATTGTTTCTATTTCTATTTTTTGATCCTGGATGGTTGTTTTCAATTCCTTCACCTGTTTGTTTGTGTTTTCCTGTAATTCTTTAAGGGATTTTTGTGTTTCCTCTTTAAGGGCTTCCACTTGTTTACCTGTGTTGTCCTGCATTTCTTTAAGGGAGTTACTTATTTTCTTCTTAAAGTCCTCTATCATCATCATGAGATGCGATTTTAAATCCAAATCTTGCTTTTCAGGTGTATGGAATATTCAGCATTTGCTGTGGTGGAGAACCAGTCTTGGTTTCAGTTACCAGGTTCTTGTCCCTTACCTCTCCATCTGGTTATCTTTGCTGTTATTGGTCTTGGATGTCTCTGACTGGGAGCTTGTCCCTCCCAGCTGGGGCCATGAGCCCGATTGCAGGAGTGAGAGGGCCCTGGGAGACCATCTCTCAGGGTAGGTTTGGGTCCAAGAGCTGTGGGGCAGCACTGGCTCTGAGTGCAGATTGAGACCAGAAGAGTCCAGTCCCAGGCCACCCTGTGGCTTCCAAAGTCCCAAAAATCCCAGAAGGCCTCCTTCTTGACAGTCAATGGAAAGGGAAGGATCCCACTTCTGGGCTGTGGGGCTTAGGGAGAGAGCGCCCTGAAGACTAGCCTTCTGCTTGCAGGTTTGCATCTGGACAGTTCCAGCTCACAGGATTAGTTAGGATTTCTACTGCTGCAATGAAACACCATGGCCAACAAGCAAGTTGAAAATAAATGTTTATTTAGTTTATACTTCTATTGCTGTTCATTATTTAGAGAAGCTTGTGATAAGAACTCCAAACAGGGCTGAAACCTGAGGCAGGAATTAACGAGAAACCATTGAGGCTCTGCTTACTGGCTTGCTTCACATGGTTTTCAGCCTGCATTCTTATAGAATCAGTGAATAACGCCCAGGATGGCATCCACCACAGGCAGGCCCCTCCCCCATTGATCACATTGAGGAAATGCCTTAAAACTAGAATTCATGGAGACATTTCCTCAACTGACTAATGACTCTGGCTTGTTTCTAGTTGACATATAAAACCAGCCAGTACAGTTGCCATCACTTAAACTACTCTGATATATCATATCCAGTCCCTTTTTTACAAGATGACTTCTTAACATCACCTGTCATAATTTCTGACTAACGACTGGTAGTATTCCCGTCCAACAGCCCTATTATTTAAAATTACAAATACAGGAGAACTGCCCAGGGAAAGATAGCAGACACTAGAAGGGAACTGCTGCTTCTCAAGGGATCTCAGTACCATGCAGGGACCCAAGACAACTATCAGGAAGAAAGTACTACCTCAGCTCTACCATATATGATAACACTGATGCTACAAATACAAATGGATCCAACTCCACCCTCCCACACCTGGCATCAAGTGAAGGTAGCTAGATCTAGATAGTCTGAGAACTTTACCCTTCAACACATCAGAGCTGTACCAGCAACTCATTCCACACATATTCTTTTTGGTTTTTTAATTTCTTACTTTCATGTATTTGATTTCCACTCCTGCACGTATGCCTCAAGAAGGTTTGATTGTCCTGTATGTTGCTCAATTAGGTTGCAGGACTGTTGTTTATGTTTCCCCACCTGGATACCATTAAACATTCTTTCCTATACTTCTCAACCCCATCTCATACTCCTCTTCTTATCCCTATGAATTTCTTCTTTCTCTCATTCTTATTTTGTCTTTTTTTCCCCCCGAAGCTGAGGACCGAACCCAGGGCCATGTGCTTGCTAGGAATGCGCTCTACCACTGAGCTAAATCCCCATCTCCTCTTTCCCTCATTCTTATCCCAGTCTCCTTTTAATTTTTGATTGTGACCTTCCATAGATTTAACAATCACTAAAATCTGTGGGCCTGGAGCTGGAGAGATGGCTCAGTGGATAAAAATGCTAATAGCTTTTGTAAGAGATTAGGTACAGTACGCGGCACCTGTATCAGATGACTCACAATTGCCTGTAACTCTGTGAGCACTTGCACACACACATAAAGTGCTTATAGTCATGCAGTTACATGTATGCATGTGCTCATGTACCACACACACACACACACACACACACACACACACACACCAATCTAAATAATAAATAAATAAAATATTAAAAATAAATAAAAACTATCCAAATCTTTTCCTCACAGCTACTTTACCCACTTCATTGTTTTCTTTTCAACATAGATCTAATATTTACTTATCATTCTACCCACTGTACTTTTCTCATACTCCTAAATTTATGTAAAATTTAA
>NW_022651844.1:0-3272 GCF_011064425.1 Rattus rattus
GAAGAAGAAGAAGAAGAAGAAGAAGTGTTTCATTATTTACTCTGCTGAACTAAGACCAGGTAACAAAGAGCTTGGGTAAGAGTAGAAGCAGAGAGACTAATCCAGAGGTTATTGCAATAAAGCAACAGATGATGGCAGATTAGATGAACACGGTATCAAGAGAGTTTAACCAATATTTGAATTGTGGATACACTTTAAAGTTAGAGCATTGCTGAATAAAAAGCATTATAAACATCTAAGAGATAAGTATAATTACAAGTATTAGAACCAGAACATAATGATTCAAGTACCAGCTGCTGAATTTGAATCCAAGTATAAAATTATATTCATAGAAGCAGAGGCTATAGACAGCTAAAACTCCTTCTCTACCTAGAACAACTTTGGCCCTAAGAGTTAAGCAAAACTCAACAGTAGAGAGAGATCTGGAAAAAGCTTAAACCTGTAGAAATACAACCCAATTACAAATAGTCTATAGATCAAAAAGATGTCTCAATTAAGTTTATCCAAATTAAAAGGACAAGCCAAGAAAGAGGGGAAAAAGTCATTTTAATTTTCATTTCTTTGATTGCTAAGGATGCTGAACAGTATAAAATATATTTATCAGACATCCGTGCTTCCTTTTAGGAGACCTTCTCTCTCTCTCTCTCTCTCTCTCTCTCTCTCTCTCTCTCTCTCTCTCTTTCCCCTCCCCCTCTTCCCACTCCTCTCTCCCCTCCTCTCTCTCTCTCCTCTCCCCTTTCCCCTCTCTCTCTCCCCCCTCTCTCTCTCTTCTCTCTCTCTCTCTGTTTCTCTCTCTCTCTCATTTGTATTTGTAGTGTGTGTGTGTGGGTGTGTGTGTGTGTGTGTGATGTAGTTACAGGCAATGAAACTAGAAAGAAGACTAGGCAAAATGAAGTAACAGAAAGGGATAGAGTAATAGAGCCCCTGTGAGAGTAGAAGGGAAAGACAGGAACGATGGAAGAGAAAGATGAAGAATAAACTGGAAAAAAAATCAGTCTTGAAAATATCATAAGGAAGATTGATACTTTGTATGCTAACTAACAATAGTAAATAAAGATACAGATCAATATTTCTCCTAAATTCAAATATCATCAACAAAGTATTATCAAATACATAAGGAATAAATTATGACCAGTTGCAATTTATCATGAAATTTTAAGACTAGTTCATTATTCTTAATGAAATACATGATATTAACAATATAAAGGAATACATTTGTGACACTATAAATAGAGGAAGTTCACATCCATGAAGTACATGTCTTAAATTAATAAAGAAAGGGCATATATAAAATCTGTGACTAGGATCATATTCAATGATTAGAAACTGATGACTTTGCCCCTAAACACTGGAATGATAATGCCTGCTTTTATTCCTCCTATTCAACATCATAGTAGAATCTTTAGTGAAAGGTGTGAAAAAGAAAAAGAAAAAAACAAAGAGCCACATTGACTGACTGAGAAATAAAATCATACTATTTCATTTGCTATGATTGTTTATATAAACACTACCAAGGAATCTCCATTAAAACCTTGGAAATAATAAAGGAGTTCATCGAATGTAACAGGATTAATGTCAACACACACAAATCTACAATATTGCTACATATTAGTAATTCAAGGTTTTGAAACAAATTTTAAAAATAATTGCAATAGCTATCTAAAAATGAAATATTGAGGTGCGGGGTTGGGGATTTAGCTCAGTGGTAGAGCGCTTGCCTAGCAAGCGAAGGCCATGGGTTCGGTCCCCAGCTCCGAAAAAAAAAAAAAAGAAAAAAGAAATATTTAGGTGTAAATATAGTAAAACATTGTGGAGGTGGATGCTGAAAGTCACAAAACATTTATTAAAAAAGTGAAAGGATCAACTGCATTTATGGTACAGAGACAGACAGATAGACCAGTGGAATAGAATTGAACACCCATCAGATCTTCCTGGTTGCTGCAGCCGCAGAGAGCCCGTGGGCAGCACCCCGAGAGCGAACTTGAGCCTCGGGACCACAGGTAAGACCAACTTATCTGCTGCAAGTGACCTGCCTGGTGAAATCGGGACACACAGAGGCAGAATTCCTCTAGGACCCGGCACTTCCTTTGTTTACCGGGAGTCCCACACCCGCGGATCCCGGCCTGCAGCAGCTCTCTGCTCCCAGACCCCATGGGAGAGACCTCACAGCCTGGTCAGGTGGGCACTCCTGAGGCTGCAGAGCAGAAGAGACCACCAACACTGCCCACCCCTGCCCACATCCCTGGCCCAAGAGGAAACTGTATAAGGCCTCTGGCTTCCCGTGGGGGAGAGCCCAGGAGCGGCAGGACCCCTGCCTGAGACACCGCCAGAACCTGAAGGAAACAGACCGGATAAACAGTTCTCTGCACCCAAATCCCGTGGGAGGGAGAGCTAAACCTTCAGAGAGGCAGACACGCCTGGGAAACCAGAAGAGACTGCACTCTGCACACATTACTGATTCCAGAGGAAAACACCAAAGGCCATCTGGAACCCTGGTGCACTGAAGCTCCCGGAAAGGGCGGCGCAGATCTTCCTGGTTGCTGCCGCCACAGAGAGCTCGTGGGCAGCACCCCACGAGCTAACTTGAGCCTCGGGACCACAGGTAAGACCAACTTTTCTGCTGCAAGTGACCTGCCTGGTGAACTCAAGACACAGGCCCACAGGAACAGCTGAAGACCTGTAGAGAGGAAAAACTACACGCCCGAAAGCAGAATACTCTGTCCCCATAACGGACTGAAAGAGAGGAAAAAAGGTCTACAGCATTCCTGACACACAGGCTTATAGGACAGTCTAGCCACTGTCAGAAACAGCAGAACAAAGTAACACTAGAGATAATCTGATGGCGAGAGGCAAGCGCAGGAACCCAAGCAACAGAAACCAAGACTACATGGCACCATCGGAGCCCAATTCTCCCATCAAAACAAACATGGAATATCCAAACACACCAGAAAAGCAAGATCTAGTTTCAAAATCATATTTGATCATGATGCTGGAGGACTTCAAGAAAGACGTGAAGAACTCCCTTAGAGAAACACAGGAAAACATTAATAAACAAGTAGAAGCCTACAGAGAGGAATCGCAAAAATGCCTGAAAGAATTCCAGGAAAACATAAATAAACAAGTAGAAGCCCATAGAGAGGAGACACAAAAATCCCTGAAAGAATTCCAGGAAAACACAATCAAACAGTTGAAGGAATTAAAAATGGAAATAGAAGCAATCAAGAAAGAACACATGGAAACAACCCTGGATATAGAAAACCAAAAGAAGAGAC
>NW_022651845.1:0-3248 GCF_011064425.1 Rattus rattus
AGGAAGAGGAGGAAGAGGAGGAGGAGGGAGAGGAGGAGGAAGAGGAAGGGGGAGAGAGCGAACGACTTCTTAAGGCTCCGAGTGGAAGAACTGGTGACAGTAAGTCTCCTGAGTCCCCAAGTGTCCTTTCCCCAGTAACCGAAGAAAAGCATTGGCTGGGGCTGAAGGTGTAGCAGAGTGCTGGCCTCGCGTGGATGAAGTCCTGGGTTCAGCCTCTGGCACCACAGAAACCAGACATGGTGCACGCTTCTAATCCCAGCTTTCACAAGATGGAGACAGGAGAATCAGAAGTTCAAGACCATCCTCGGCTAAAAAGTGAATTTTGGCCCAATCTGGGTTATTTAAGACCCTGTCTTGAGGGGGGAAAAAAAACCCACTCACCAGCTGCCACAGCTTCACCAATGGGCAAATGAGGAGACAACAGGGACGAAGATTAAAGAAGAAACCATCGCAATCCAACAGGAAGAGAAATGGCTTCAAAGCCAGGGCGTGGAAGGTTACAGAGAGCTAAAAGCTGCCTGAAGGCCGCCGGGGAGAGTAGCTCACCCAGCTGTGCTGGCACCCAGCTGTGCTGGCGAGCCTGCGTCTAGATTCCCCTTGGGTGATGAAGGAATCTGATTACAACTGAGTTTCCAGGCCTCACTCGTGCCGTGGACTTGTTGCTACAGAACATTTAACTAGAAAGCACTAAGAAATCCGTGGCATCTACGATTGCATGATGGCGAGTCTCCACAACGGACGACAGGAACAGAAGCCAGCTCCAAAGCGCGTGTGCTGGTTCCCGTGTTCTGTGTAAACGGATCCTCGTTCTTAGAGGGGTGACTGGTAATTACCGCTATTAATCTTACAACATGGATCCAGGCATCCTTTCTTTCACCCGGGGCCAGGGAGACCACGTGTTAACGTCCCCCAAAGGGAAACAGCATCAAAGTCTCTGATTATTTAAGTACATCCACGTGTAAGGAGTCCTGAGATTTCTCTCTTTTAAGATTCATTTCATTTTTAATCATGTGTATATCGTGGGGACCGGGGGAGCACAGGAGCTGAAGTTAGAGGTGGTTGTGAACTGCCGGACATGGGGGCTGGGAACTGAACTCAGTTCCTCTGCAAAAACAGTACACACTGCTAACCACTGGGCCACCCCCCCCCAGCCCTTGAGATGTATCCTAAAGTTGCATCTACTGACACTTTATATAAGAGTGAGAAGTTGTCTCTATTGAAAACGAGAAGAGTTGGTGATGGAGACCACAGACGAACTCTTGTGCTTGCAAGCCACCACCAGGACAGATGGACTTGTCACACACTTACTTCATCACAAAGGAGTGAGCGCCCATAAGCTAAAGAGGGTTTCCCGTGTTAGGAACAGAGAGAAAGATCTCTTAACAGATGAGTGGCACGATGGGGCGGTAAAGGGATCAGCATTTACTGAGCGTCAACTGTACCTCAAGCCCTCTGAGAGTGCAATTGGAAGTAAAGGTCTAGAATCAGACACCTGAATTACAATTCCGGCGTAACCCAGTCTCCTGATGAAGAAGCCCCACTGCAGGCCCTGTGAGAATGGACTTCTAACTTCTCTGAACCTCCGTTTTGCCACCTGCTACCTGAGAGCAGTGAGAGCTACTATACCTCAGTGGGCTACTTGAGGAATAAAGCGGCTCGATCCGCGTAAAACACCTACGACTGTGCCTAGCAGACCCGATGGAATGATAGTAAGATCTGTGACCAAAAGGGTCAGTCACTCCTTCTCTGGAAAATGCAACAGAACATGGGGTTGTCCACACTCACCTTCGATCTGGTCGGCACTGAAGTCTATCTGTAGGGGAAAAAAAAACACAGGGGTGAGGACAGGGACTGCTAACGGCTTCCAGAGGCAAGTCTGGACACCTCTAATAGGCCACTGAGCCGCAGAGAAGAACACTGAGCTGGGCGTAACCCAGTCTCCTGATGAAGAAGCCGGGTTGGCTGTCCTTGAAACAATGTAGCCATCAAAGCTCCGTCAAAACCAAGGTTGAGCCTTTGGAGAAATTGCACTGCTTTGCAATGTTCTTTGCCCCAGGAGCAGGCATGTAAAAGGAACCAGGACAGAAGCACACAGCCTGACCACGTGCTCATCATGACACTGACACGCTGGGCTCCGGGGTTGCCTCTGCTCTCACTTTAACCCAGGAATCTTTCTATTTTAAAGATTGATTGATTGATTGATTGATCTATGTATATGAGTATACTGTAGCTGTCTTCAGACACACCAGAAGAGGGCATTGGATCCCATTACAGATGGCTGTGAGCCACCATGTGGTTGCTGGGAATTGAACTCAGGACCTCTGGAAGGGCAGCCAGTGCTCTTAACCACTGAGCCATCTCTCCGGCCCAAATCAAGGAATCCTATAAACAAAAGAACTAGGTGACTATGGGAACAGAAGGATAGTTCCCATGAATACCACCAATGCCCTCCCTCCCTCCTTCCCCTTCTCCTCTTTCCTCTCCCCCTCCCCGCTTCCCCTCTCCCTCTCTCCTGTTATAAAGGATGGGCAATGAGGAGAGCCAGCTGTGTGGAGGGAAGTGGCAGGTGAAATGGGAGAAATGGGAGAGCCCTCTTTTGATTCCACTGGGCAGCTCTTGTCCAGACAACAGGAACCAAGCATGGTGTTTAATCAGACAAGTCAGAAATAAAGTCAGCGGGGTTCCTGGGGACATGGATGGTCGGCCTTTAGGAGAGACAGGTGGTGCAGAAAGCCTCCAGGTACTCGGGGTTTTCCACTATTCTCAGTTTCTGTAAGAGGAGTCAAGCCCCAGGCTGGGGCAGTAAAATTGCCTTCATCTATCTTACAGGCTAAGCCTGCTAAGCCCCTTACTAGGGCCTTGGCATGGTATTGTGTGGAGTTTCTTGTGTAGGCTGTGATTCTGAGTAGACTACACAATTAGAGGGTTCAGGGTCTCTGCCTGAGTGCCACAGAACCTTGTCAGCATTTCTCATCGCCCCAGCCTTGTCTTGAGGCTGAGATCCCCCGGGGGCCGGCCACTCCAGACCTGATATTAATAGCCCTTCATACCAGTAGCCACTTGACCTCTCCCAATCTGGTGCCAAGTCGTCAAACTGCTTCTCTCCAGAGACTTCAGACCCCCTCCCTCCCAGGCCCAACCCTTCCCAGTTCATTCCTTCAACAGCTGGGCCAGATTGCTGGAGGCCTGAAATGACTGCATCAGTCCACAGCGGCCCACCAGCCCCAGGGGAGGAGTGTTACCAGATA
>NW_022651846.1:0-3268 GCF_011064425.1 Rattus rattus
GCAAAATATTCTTTTTGTTTCTAGAGGAATTAGCAAGCAGTTATACTTTCAAGAAGAAAATGGACACGATCTAGTTTATATTTGTAATTAATATTCTTGTTGAGTGTGGGAACAACGTGCCACTTAAGTGCTCTCTTCACTCTGAATTTCTGGAGAGGACGGATGAGAATGAAACCAATGTCTAGACCTCTAAGCAGATTCCCTCCCTATGTAAAACCAGACTTTAACCATGCAGGCGAGGGAACTTACATGCGCAGTTCCCAGTTATCCACAGCAGATGGCCCCAGAACCCAGCGCCTGACTTCACCGAGCTGCTGTGTTCGGTGAGACCAGCATCTCCAGATAGGGGTTTAGTGGCGCCTCCAGGGAGTTGCGTGGCGGACCCCAGCTGCTCCAGCTAGGCAGCATGGAGGATCTGCCCGGAGTGTCACATCCCTCTTTAGCTGCACTCTAAGCTGTCTCCTGTTGTGTTGTCTGCTCCGGCGATTTTTAACCTGGAGAAACCGAAGTTCCTCGGGATATCGGAGTGTCTCACAACAGTCCCCTCCGTGCTGACATTAGACAGAGACCATTTGGGTGGGTCCCGGGTCCGCACCACCGGTAAAGGCTGCTCAGTCAGGAAATGTGGCTTCACGAGTTCGGAGACCAGGGGAGAGGAAGGCGTGTCTAGACTTTAGAAAGAACTAATGGTTGGCAGGGAGGGGACGGCATGGGGACCGAGACTGGGTGCCTCGGAACGGAAGGAGCTGCGATACTGATGGCAAGCCGCAAACAGGCTTGTTTGGATGGAGAGTTGCCTAGGCAAGCGGAGCACTTGAGAGCCTCTCCTTCCCCCTCTCCAGCGTGCTCTCCAGCGATGAGGTCACAGCCCCTTGGAGCCCTCCTCCTTCCTCCCTTTCCCTCCGGCACCCCGGTCTCTTCCAGCGTCAGAAGCAGGGCACTGAGAATGTGGTGACAGCGCGCAACGATGAAGTAGCACTGGAGGTCCCTTGGAAAATGAGGCCAGGGTCCCTGCTGCAGCTCACTCTGCTGCTCGCCCTGCCCAGGAGCCTGTGGGGCAGAGGGTGTACTTCTCCACCCTGCGAATGCCACCAGGAGGACGACTTCAGAGTCACCTGCAAGGAACTCCACCGAATCCCCAGCCTACCGCCCAGCACCCAGACTCTGTGAGTAGCCAAGGCCAAGACCCCCGAGAGAAATTCGTGGTGTGTGGTGGGGCGCGCGCGGATGTCTGTTTAGTCCCTGCACAAATGTAATCGCTCATACGTGGGAAGGTCGCCTGTGTCGCTGACACAGGGGAGTAGAATCCCTAACAAAACTTTGGTACAAGATACCAATGGGAGTTGTGCTTTCTACGATCTGTGCTTTCTACGATCTGAAGAGAAACCAGAGTATGGAGTTGTGCTTTCTAAAGAGTTACTATTCTGACCGCATTGTGCCAACAAGTGCCCGTTGGAATTTAGTTTCATTTCAGGTAATAAGACATAAATCAGCTTAAGAATTAACTTTTAAAACTTAGAAAATACAATTGCTCTTCTCCCCCAATCCCCCTGTAAGCATCCCTAGGTGAGAGATTACCTTGACCATTTGACTTATCAAATAATTATTAAAAGCTTAATCAGAGATGGTGTAGCGGCTCTAGACTTTGATCCCAGCAGTCCAGAAGCAGAGGTAAGTGAATTTCTGTGAGTTCCAGGCCAGCTTGGTCAACACAGTTGAGTTCCACGGTAGCCAGGGCTGTGTAGACAGACTCTGTCTTTTAAAAACAAAAACAAAAAAGTGTAATCAGGGGCTCGTTAGAAATGTACCCTTGGACTTGTCAGGACAAAGAAGGGTTTCAAGGGAAGTGGGAGGCCTCCCTTCCCATTCCATCTGACTTTCCCTCTATTCTGAACTGGTTTCCCAACGGGTTTAACTAGGTTGCTCACAGGAGCATAAGTGAAGGGGTTATAGGAGCCTAAGCACTTTCTGGTGATGAAACCACATTTAAAAAAAAAATGTCTCTCCCTCCTCAAGAATCCAAGGAACCGTCAACCTCCTATAAATCCTCAGGTAGGGGTGGGGGTGTTGTGAGCCCTTACCCATTTCATGGCGGGATGCTGAAGGGTTCGATCTTATTCAGGTCATGTGCAAGTGGTCATGACTTCTATTGGCTCACAGCCATGTCGTGTCCAGGCAGTGTTCTGCCACCCTCCACCCTGTCCTCATTTAGAATCTTTGAAGAGCCCTCTGGTTCATAACACAAAGCCTTGTGTTTGCCTCACTTCATAGCATCCGTCAGGATGGCTTGGTGTGGCTATCTAATATGTTGCTAACATGCCGAGTATTTCTTCCTTAGCATGATCTACCCCTGTGCTATGGTAGTGAGAGTGAAGCAGATCCCCTCTCTCTACACTGCTGATACAACTGGTCCGTGGTCTTAGGCATGGGAAGGAGACAGTTACAATGTAGCTCAGGGTCTTTTCCTTAACTTGCCTCTTCAGAGAGGCACAGTGACTACCCTTGTTAGAGCAGAGGCTGTGATGGGGTTTGAGGGAGCTGCTATCCCTACTCCTCATTTGGACCATTTAACCATCTTTGATGTGAAGGGGACCTGAGAGTTCTCACTGGAGAATTAGACTAGGAAACCTAGATGAAGGAAGAGGATGTGATTAAATATTTGGGCACAAAAAGCCAATGAGATGGCTTAGTGGGTCAAAAAGAGCCCACCTCACAGCACAGCAAGCTGAGTTTGATCCCTGGAATCTGTATGGTGGCAAGAGAGAACTGAATCTCACAAGTTGTCCTCTGACCTCCACACGAGTACCATAGCACACCTCCCAATATGTAAATGAATAAAAATGTATGTCTCTGTAGGATTCTTTAAAAAGTAAAGAGCAGGTGTTTGGCCAGACTCCGGGGCCGGCGGATCCCTGCCCTCAGCAGCTCTCTGCTCTCAGGCCCCCTGGTCGGGCGGGCACTCCTGAGGCAGCAGAGCGGAGGAGACCACCAACGCTGCCCGCCCCTGCCCACATCCCTGGCCCAGGAGGAAACTGTTAACGGCCTCTGGGTACCCGTAGAGGAGGGCCCAGGAGCAGCAGGTCCACCGCGTCTGAGACACCGCACCTGAAGGGACCGACCGGATAAACAGTTCTCTGCACCCAAATCCCGTGGGTGGGAGAGCTAAACCTTCAGAGAGGCGGACACGCCTGGGAAACCAGAAGAGACTGCACGCTGCACACAGTACTGAGCCCAGAGGAAAACAACAAAAGGTATCTGGAACCCTGGT
>NW_022651847.1:0-3259 GCF_011064425.1 Rattus rattus
AAGCCAGAATATATTGAAGCCCCTGGGGCTGGAGTTACAGATGGTCAGGAGCCAGAGAATCAGTGCGGAAATGGAGCCTACAAAGGGAAAACGGGCATTTAACTGCTGAGTCATTTCTCTAGGCCCCAAATGTAAGAAATTTTTAATGAGATTTCAAATCACCATGAAGACATTTTTCTACAAAAATGTCTAACAGCTTCATATTCTTCTAAAGAGATACATTATTCTGATGTTGTATAATTGCTTTCTGAGTCATAAAATGTCAATCACATTCAATATATTAGCTATCACCTTTAGACAGCATGCTATTCTTAAATAATGGTAATTTATTTTAAATATTCTTCAATGAAATTACAATTTCTCTAATCTAGAAAGCACATGTCCCAACCAATAGCATTTTTCTGTATTGCTAGTTCAGAATTTATCCTTTATCTTTTATCCCTAAGAGACTAAATTATCATTTATCTTTGCAAATATGTATTACAAATCTCTCATATCTGGGCTGGGGAGATGGGGAAATTTGTAGAGCATTTTCTTGCAAACATGAGAAAATTAGTTCAAGCCTAGAACCCGGATTTTTATTAAAAGCCAGTTGTTATAGTGCAGGCTTCAAATTCAGCACTGGAAGGCAAAAGCAGGCATATCTGAAGCTACTTATCCAGTCTGGTGTACTCGAGCTCTAGGCCACTGGGACCTTGGTAGAAAAGACAAATGCAGCCAATTCTCAGGGAACACAAGGACGGATGTCCAAAGAGCCTGGGTAGATTTCCCCATCAGTGCCCAGGACAAGTCAGGCATACTATTGTTGCTTAAATGTGTTCTGACTCTCCAGGTATATCTGACTTTCACCTCCTGACTTTGCTTTTCTAGCTGAGATGGGAAACCCACTGTCATCTGTGCGGCTGTATATTGATCTGCAAATACAAAATATTGGCCTCAACATAGGCGAAAGGGAATTTGGAGCACGCTCTTTTCCTAAGATCAAAATTGGGATGACTCATTTCACCAGGATCATGCAAACTTTAAAAATACACATGACTTGGGGCTGGAGGTGGCTCAGCAGGTAAAAGCCTTCATTGTTCTTGAAGAGAGCCTAGGATTGGTTTCCAACATTCATACTGTGAACCCCACTGTCTAGACCTCTAGTTCCAGGGGATCTGACGGTTCTTCTGATCTCTGCAACCACCTGCATGCATGCACTTGTTACATGTACACACACACACACACACACACACCTATAGAATTAACTAATACTTATAACTTTAGACCATTATATCAATAACTCTAAAATGATGATTTATGGCAAGTTGAAAGAAAACTAAATTTTAGTATAGTTTTCTATGGAAATAAATGAAATAAAGCTAGTATGTGGCTTCCCCCCCAAAAAAAACGATAATGAACAGAATAATTTAATTTAATTTAATTCATGCCCTCAGTATTACCCTGGTAATACACAGATGAGAAACTCTATTTCGTCTCTGTGGGTAAGCTGTAAAACTCTGTTTCTTTGTATCATTTATGCTTCCTGATTCATACTTAGGGATTTATTGTGTCTTCATTCTGCACATTCTTGCTCACGCACTCTGTGTGTCAAGGATCTGATGGCACTAAGGATACTGAGTGAAGCAGGCCAACTAAAGAACACAGAGAAACCAGCATGTAAAAGAGCAACAAGCTGCATGTAGATATTAAGCTTTTCCATCTCTGGAGGGAAAAAAGTCTTAAAATATAATATTTTTTCTAGTTCTGACTAGGTATATTTAAAAACAGACAGTTTTCATAACTCAAAATTCTTTGTTCTTCAGTGGTTGGACTTCACAATTACACACATTCTATCAGACCCATCTGTCTTTGAGATGATATTTATAATATAATTTTAATGCCCATTTGATGATATTTTTATTAACTTTAGCGACTGAAAACAATTTAAGATGAATGATATCCTTCTCTATTAATTCTCGTGAAGCAATACTGTCCCACTTTCTGGTCAATCTCAGTATGATGAGCACAGCCCCTCTGAAGAGCTATGTTCTGCTTGTACTGTCTGAGGGCTCATTTTTCATTGTGTCATCATCAGTGGAAGTCAGTGGGAAGAGAGAGGGGCTCCAGTTCTCACAGATGGCTACAGCAGCTTCAGAAAGTATTTGAACACATCCAGGAAAGAGGGGTGTTTTCCTGTATCACAAGATCAAAGTCTCATGTGGTTTGGATGGGAGCTGCTTTCTAATTGCAGCCATGTTAGAAACCAATTTCTTCAGGAAACATCGCGGATAGGAAAGTATGAAAAACCATTGTGTGGATTCTATTTGACAATATGCATGGGAATATGTCAGAGAATTAACTGTGATGCTCGAAAATCGTTCTGAAAACTTCATATCTAGAAGAAATCAGACCATTCGCTACTGTAGTTGTTAATACCACATACTGTCTTGTGGATGTGGGCCTGGGGAAATATAAGACACATGGAGTGATTTGTGAAGAATTTACTTCATAAAAGACAATGGGCTTGGTTTTAGAAATATTGATACATGTGTCTCGTTTACACATTTGATCTTTTCATACAACACACCACAAGTTACTTAAAATACATGGCAGAGATAATCAAAGAGTTACTTCAGAAGTGTATGTATCATTTAGATTTTGGTTAGGTTCTCTGGATTGAAACACTTCTTCAGTGGGAAAAGGGTAGTGTCAAAATTTCTTGACAGATATGGGAAACTCATGAGACACACCAGGCCTCTATCTATGCGTGTATGCTGAGGAAAGAAGGCTGCTCTGTGGAATTCCTGCACATGCCACAGAAAACAGCAATACCTTGGCCCAGGGAGTGGTGCTATGAGGAGGTGTGGCCTTGTTGGAGGAAGTATGTCACTGTGGGTATGGGCTTTGAGACCTTCTCCTACCTGCCTGGAAGTCAGTCTTCTGTTTGCCTTCAGAACAGGAGGTAGAACTCTCAGCTCCTCTTCCAGCACCAGGGCATGCCCTCACCTTGTTGATAATGGACGGAACCTCTGAATCTGTAAGCCAGCCCAACTGAAATGTTGCTCTTATAGGTGTTGCCTTGGTTGTGGTGTCTGTTCACAGCCGTAAAACCCTAAGTTATCCTTACTTATTCTTGTAATTAACCTCTCATTTAAATTCTTAATTTAAAACACAATAATTTCTCTGGTTCCCTAAACTAGATTTGAATGGAAGTCTTTTCTTGTTTTGTTCTCTCTCTCTCTCTCTCTCTCTCTCTCTCTCTCTCTCTCTCTCTCTC
>NW_022651848.1:0-3250 GCF_011064425.1 Rattus rattus
TTTTTTTTTTTTCTTTTTTTCTTTTTTTCTTTATTAATTTGATTTTTCTTATTTACATTTCGATTGTTATTCCCTTTCCTGTTTTCTGGACCATCATCCCACTAACCCCTGCCCTCCGCTTCTATGTGTCTTTCCCCTCCCATCCTCCCCCCATTACCACCCTCCCCCCAACAATCACGTTCACTGGGGGTTCAGTCTTGGCAGGACCAAGGGCTTCCCCTTCCACTGGTGCTCTTACTAGGATATTCATTGCTACCTATGAGGTTGGAGACCAGGGTCAGTCCATGTATAGGCTTTAGGCAGTGGCTTAGTCCCTGGAAGATCTGGTTGGTTGACATTGTTGTTTATATGGGGTCTCAAGACCCTTAAAGCTCTTCCAGTCCTTTCTCTTATTCCTTCAACGGGGGTCCTGTTCTCAGTTCAGTGGTTTGCTGCTGGCATTCGCCTATGTATTGCTGTATTCTGGGTGTGTCTCTCAGGAGAGATCTACATCCGGTTCCTGTCGGCCTGCACTTCTTTGCTTCATCCATCTTATCTAGTTTGGTGGCTGTATATGTATGGGCCACATGTGGGGCAGGCTCTGAATGGGTGTTCCTTCTGCCTCTGTTTTAATCTTTGCCTCCCTATTCCCTCCGAAGGGTATTCTTGTTCCCCTTTTAAAGAAGGAGTGAAGCATTCGCATTTTGGTCAGCCTTCAGTTTCATGTGTTCTGTGTATCTAGTCTAATTAAAGCATTTGTGCTAATAGCCACTTATCAATGAAGCGCAGAACTTCTAAAAGTCTTTTAATCATAGGAAAATTGATGGGTCAATTTTCGTGGGGATTTTTTAAGTTCCAAAAATAGTTCCAGAGCAGTAAATATAAAAGGAACATCTTCTCTTATGTATAGCAATTCCATTTTAATTAGACTTTACATTATACTAATGCGATGACTCTTGTCAGTCCCCAAGATTGTTTCAAAAGGGGACATACCATGTAATCAGACAGTTGGAACTCTCATTCCCACTCCCCTAGAAGAAAGAAAAGGGCTGAAGACTGAGTTCCATTTCCAATAACCAATCACGGACCTGTGAAGAAATTCAAACCTAGATTAAACTCAATGAAGCTTTTCCAGCACCAGGATAAGAATCGATATAGATAATGCTGATACAGATTTGGTAATTTTAAACTCCAAAAACTTTTTGTCCATGGTTTTTTATGATTTAATTCCTGAGAAGTGATTAATACAGCAAAGGCATTATCTACACTTTCCAGTTGACCTTGAGGATGAAGAAACACAAACTATAGTGTGGAGTTGACTGACTGTACAGGATGAGAAAACATTCCCCTAAGCTATTCAGAGGCAAGCTGCTCAGGGCTTTTAGTTCTTATTGAGCATACATTCCTCCTTACTCATCTCCAGCATACGCTCCCCTAATTGATTTCTGTGTAGACCACTATGCTGTGCACTCTACTCTCTGCTCCCTTCAGTCTCCAGATTATGCTGTCATGCCATTTAATAAATGATGCTGAGGTAATAGAACAAAGTCCAACTGAAGAATGGCCTGAAGTAAAATATAACATTAAACAGAAGAAAACAAGTTGTTTGGGAAAATGGAAAACCAAAGCCTGAGCAAAGTTGTGGGTGAGCTCCAATCAGATGTACAGACAAATGTTAAATATCTGAGTCTGTTCACAGAAATAGGCAGCATAGTAAAGCTAAAGTTTATTTGGGTTTACACTTCAAGAGGGAGAGTCCTTAATGGTAGGGAAAGCATAGCCACAAGAAGAGTGGAAAGTTTATGATGGTATTTCCATCTCTATTCATGAAGCAGAGAAAGAAAAATGAAAGTGGGAATAATGTCATAACTTCTCAAACTGTGGGTGTATGTGCATCCATATACATGCAAATGTACACACAAACACACACAAACTCACACATACACACACACACACACACACACACACACACACACACAAAATATACTTCCTCCTGGAAGGTTGTGTCTCATAAAGATTCAATAGCCACTAGCAAACAGCACAATCTCTATGAACCAACTCTCAAATACACAAACCTATGGGGGACATTTCTCACACAAACCATCACAATGACTAATCTCATCTCCCAAGAGGAGTAAATTAAAAGAAATTGTAGGAAAAGAACTGAAAAACTGTGTGATAGTTTGATTTGGTTTGGCCCACATAGAGTCATGTATTTGAATGCTTGGCCCACAGTTAGTGACATTATTAGGAGGTAATAATATTCCACCTTGTTGGAATAGGTGTGGCCCTGTTGTAGGAAGTATGCCACTATGGCCATGGACTTTGAGATCATATGCTTAAGCTCCAGCCAGTGCAGTAGAGACCCTCATTCTGGATGCCTGAAGAAAGACAGTCTCCTCCTGGTTGCCTTTGGATCAAGATGTAGAACTCTCTGCCCCTCCAACAATATCTGCCTGAATCCTGCCATGCTTCCTGTCATTATCATAATGGACTGAACCTCTGAAGCTGTATGTTAGCCCTAATTAAATGTTTTTCTTCATAAGAATTGTCTTGGTCATGGTGTCTCTTCACATAAAATCCAAATTAAAACAGTGAGGTTGTTCAAAGAAATCAAAGACAGTAAATTAGTCCCTACATGAATTCCTAGAGAATAGACAAAGAGCTGTATGAATTGAGGAACCATACAACATGCAAGAGAGGAATTCAGAATAAAAACAAAACTGGAATACTCGAAATGAATAACACAATAAGCCAGACAAAAGGCTCTGTCAGAAGGTGGAAAGCCTCATCAATAGACTTGAATCTCAAAGAAACAGGATTTCTGAACTAAATGACAAGGTGGAGGAATTGGTACAATTCAACAGGGACAAACCAAAACTAATAAAATCTGAACAGGCTTTTCAGATATTCAGGACACAACAAAAAGTCAGAAGCTAAGAATCATGGACATGGAAGTGTAGGCAAAATGATATTGTGCACTGTATAATTCAAATGCTGATTTCTATGGCCCCTTATCTGGTTGTAAATATTATTCAAAGTATCCCCTGCCTCAACATTGGGTAATCATTGCTACAATTTATTTTATAATTTGACAACAAATGCTAATCAGCCAATG
Organism: Rattus rattus; assembly: GCF_011064425.1. Lineage (NCBI taxonomy): Eukaryota > Metazoa > Chordata > Mammalia > Rodentia > Muridae > Rattus > Rattus rattus. The sequence goes on from NW_022651848.1 coordinate 3,098, forward strand.
ACTGAGCAGGAGGAAAAATAGAGTGGTCTTTCATCCCAGTCAGGGAAGAAGGGGGAGAAGGAAGGGAGAGGGAGAGGGAGAGGGAGAGACGAGGGGATGGAGAGAGAGAGAGAGAGAGAGAGAGAGAGAGAGAGAGAGAGAGAGAGAGAGAGA
>NW_022651849.1:0-3149 GCF_011064425.1 Rattus rattus
TTATATTGATTGTTTCTTTACCTTCAATACCCTTAAAATCAGAGGAAGAACAAAGTACAGGAGCATGTGCACACCCATACGAAACTGGATGTTGACAAGGGCTGCGGTTGAGCTAGCAATCCTACTGAGAGGAGTCTCTTCTGGGTGTGTCCCTGACCTCATACTACTGTCCACATTGTTGAAGTCTCCACAGCTTCTTTTTTTTTTTTTTTTTTTTTTTTTTTTTTTTTTTTTTTTTTTTTTTTTTTTTTTTTTTTTTTTTTTTTTTTTTTTTTTTTTTTTTTTTTTTTTTTTTTTTTTTTTTTTTTTTTTTTTTTTTTAAAGATTTATTTATTATATATAAGTACACTGTAGCTGTCTTCAGATACACCAGAAGAGGGAATCGGATCTCTTTACAGATGGTTGTGAGCCACCATGTGGTTGCTGGGAATTGAACTCATGACCTCTGGAAGAGCAGTCGGGTGCTCTTAACCGCTGAGCCATCTCTCCAGCCCCCAGAGCATTTCTTGAATAGCAGGTGCAGGGCCAGGGTCATGTCACAAAATCTAACAATCTGGCAGGATACCCTTTTCTCGGGAGGAGCCCAGAACCCTGAGACTTAGCAGAGAAGGAAAACAAAACAAAAAAAACAAAACAAAACAAAACAAAACAAAAAAAAAAACAAAAAACCAGCCAGTGAGGTTGCTCAGTGGGTAGGGACTGTTGCCACATAAGCCTGGCGACCTGAGTGGGATCTCTGAAACCTAAATAAAGATGCCGGGAGAGAAGTGACTTCACAAAGCTGTTCTCTCCCCACTGATAACTTATTAGAAAAGAAACGAAACCAGCCACTAGTCTGACACATGGGATGAAGTCTAGGAAGGCTTCCTGGAAGAGTCTGGGTGCTTGAGTAGAGGGCATTTCTACAACAGAGAGAAGGATCCGAGAGGGGAGAGAGGAGAGGCAGAGAGAAGGCTGAGACAAAGGTGGGTCAGACACTGTCAGGGTCTGACATGGCTATGAGGGGCAGAATTCATCAGGGCTCACCTGGGTGTGAGCCCTGTCCTTTCCTGACTTCTCCTTAGCCTCTGTGACCCCTGGGGTCGGGGTGTACCACCAGGTAGAAGTGAGCCTGGCTGGGAGCCAGCTAGAAGGACAGTTCTCCAGGCCCCCAGACGGCAAGAGAGATGAGATGTAAGATGAACAGGACCCCCAACCTCCTGGGAGGTGCCTGCTTGAGATGGGGGGTTCATGTTTGGATTGTGGGGGTGGGGGAATTATTTTAAAAGCATGAAACCAGCCCATGCTATCCCTCCTTCAACGTGTTCTGGAGAAGCATTAGCTGTCAGCAAGCAGAGGTCCTCCAATTCAAATTACAGAATTTGAATTCTTAATTTCTCCTAATCCATCAGTGAGCTGCCTTCCTGAGCTAATATTAGCTGCAACTGGTGAGGCCGGGAGCAGAGCGGTTGATGTCTCCCAGCCCCTCTAATCGATAGGGCTGGACCCAGGCCCTGAGCCCCTCCCAGGCAGGGACCCTCTGGATACTCCCCAACTGCCTCTACTTCCAAAATAAATAGAGAGTATTGGGAAGGCCCTGGAGACATAGGAGAGCCAAACGGCAGGGAACAGAGAAAAGTGGAGAAGAGGTGGAAAGAAGGAGAAAAAATAGAGTGATTTCTCTGAGGTGGGGAGATGGACCCAGAGCCAGGAAGAAACCCATGGAAGAGGTGAATGGTGAAGACAGGAGAGATGGAGCGTCCGAGTCAGAGACCTAAAGGTGTCGTGAGCTGGAAAGGAGGGAAGGAGCCCTTCAAACTCCAAAACCAGAAGCAACCCCAACTTTTGCAGGAAAACAATAAAGAAAAGCAAACCGCAGGGCTTCACCAGGGTGTCCTGTGACTGAATCTTCCCATCAGCAATGGCCCACCAGAGCACCTTCAGATGGATGTTTGGGGAGGGGACAGCGCTCACATCTCATGTCACAGCTCAAAAGTCAGGAGGTCCCCTTGATTTTTCTCCATCCGCATGATCCCTTTACCTCAAGTATTAGCAGAGAAGCGGTATGCTGAGGCCTTGGGGACAACCACTGGGTTAACCATCCCATATCTGTTAATTTTAAATCTTTTTAAAGAGTGTGTGCATGCGTGCATACATTTGTGTGTGTGTGTATGTGCGCATTCATGTGTGTGAGTGCATGTGAGTGTGCATTCATGTGTGTGTATGTGTGTATGTGTGTGTATATGTGTGAGTGTGTGTGTGAGAGTGTGTGTGAGTGTGTGATGTGAGTGTGCATTGTATGTGTGTGTGTGGTGTGTATGTGTGTGTGTGTGTGTGTGAGTGTGGTGTGTGGTGTGTGTGTGTGAGTGTGTGGTGTGTGTGTGTGTATGTGTGTGAGTGTGTGTGTTGTATGTGTGAGTGTATGTGGGTGTGTGTTATGTGTGTGTGAGTGTGTGTGTGTTGTGTGTGTGAGTCTGTGAGTGTGTGTGTGTGAGTGTGTGTGTGTGTGTGTGTGTGTGTGTGTATGTGCATGCATAGATAGGATCTCATGTAACTCAGGTCAGCCCAGAACTCATGATCTTTCTGTCTCCACCCTTCTAGTACCGGGTTTTTGCAGGCACGCAACACCACACCTGACTCGTTTATCTCATTTCTCTATTATTTATATATTTTGTGGTTCTGTGGCTCAAACCCAAGGCCTTGTCACATGCTAGTAATGTGTTCTACTACTGAGCCTTCTCCATAGTTCTTGATTTCTGAGACCAGGTCTCACTATGCAGCCCAGGTTGGGCTCAAATTCATAATCCCCCTGTCTCAGTTTCCTGAGTGCTGAGTCAGGACATGCCTGCTTGCTATTACCAGGTAAGGAGACAGGTCCCAGGTTAAGTCGCTTCGTCTGACTCCAAAGGAAAGCGATCGACACACTGTCATCTAATGTTGGGGACTATGTACTGAGAAACAGCGGACGTCCTTATTGAATTACAAAGGTTAAAAAGAACCCAAGACTTGCCCCGTGACTTCCTCATCTGACCACAGCTCTATCAGCCAATCTTAGCAAAATCCAGATGGCCTGTACCTTCCAGATGCTCATCCAGTTAAACAACTGCTTCTTCATCTCCCAAAATGACCCTTTGCTCAGACAGACCTAGTTCAGGCTGTGGCCTCAGCTG
>NW_022651850.1:0-3238 GCF_011064425.1 Rattus rattus
AAAAGTGTTGCTTTGTATATTCTTAAGTTCTCATTTGCATTCATTTAAAATATTTACTGAAGTCTATCTGAGCCCTGTTAGGAAAATGACTTCCTACTGTAGATTAATCTTCTTTTATCTGTACCCATAATTATTTATGTATTCATAAAATTCATAACCGTTAGACACGATTAAAGAACAGAAGAAAGGGAATAGTCATCAGAAACAAAGCGTTTCTTTTTACTATTTTGAAAAAAAAAAAAAGTCAAAGTTTTGGTGCCTTCCTTCCGAGCAATCTGTGTATTTCCTGATTGCAGGCTCAGGAAATGCTTAACTTTTGAAGCAATTATGGTTGGGAAGACTCCTCATTGGCCACACAGTGATGATGTGGACTTAAACAGCGGCATTAAAACTGGTGCTGGCTTGTTCAGAAAGTGAGAGACAGAGGGGGATAGCTGGGGAGGCCGTCAGTCTAGCATACTTCGTACTGTCTGTGAAGACACCGGTGTCAGCTGGCTTCCTGATCGAAGGTATCTTTCCTTGGGGACTTTTGAATGCCAGGGTTTTATCTTGGGTTTTCTGAAACCTTTCCTGGCTAAAGTTTAGACGGTGGTGGTAGAATTGGTGTTCTCTTGAGTTGGGCAAATTGTGATTTGGAAGGACCAATATCTTTGACTGTGTGAAATAATCATGTTTAGTGGATGATAAGTAGCAACATGGCATCCAAGGAGTGAGTAGTATTTTGGGAGGAGCTGAAGGATTGAGTGTAGATTGCATTAATGTCTGAGTCTCGCTACTTGAACCTGTTGTTTTACTGAGTCCCTGGATGTGTAAAAGGAAGATACCAGCTAAAGGTGGCACCGGGCATTTTCTAAATGGCACCAGATGCTTGAAAAAGCTCCTCTAGTTGTATTATCTGTTAAATTATCGTACATTGCTGGAAATGAATAATTCCATCAATGTAGGCCTTTTCGGGCTCAATATTAAAATGCTAAAAAATGCTAAAAGTTTTTCTTTTCCTTCGTTATGTTGACACTGATGTAGAGACAGAGCCCCAGGTTTTGGCTCTTTTCTGTTCCTCTATCACCTTTTCAATCTTGGGTCAACTCTCATTTGCAGAGGTGAAATACCACTCCCCAGTGGTAACAGAAAACACCAGCAGAGCTGGCCAAGGAATGTAAACGTCCTACTGTCTAGCTGGCTGGCGTCCGTTCTGGTTTTGTTTCTGCTGGAGAGTAAATGTTGCCCAGAATAAAAACGGCGCCTTGAATTAACTGTAAGTCTGACTCAGGCCGTGTGGGCTGCAGGCAGCATCTGAGCAAGGGAGATATTTGTTGCCACAGCACAAGTAACTGGAGCGCATGGCTAGACTATATGTGGTGGGGAACTCTGCAGTATTTGGGGTGTTCTGGAAACACATGGGTACTTCCTGCTATAAGTGAGCAATGAGTAGAGGGAGAAGCTGTGGTTCCCGTTTTTGAGGGGCCCATGTCTCCTGAATATAAGCAACACACACACACACACACACACACACACACACACACACACACACACACACACACACACAGTATTCATTCTGAGCCCAAGGTTTTCCTACTGGTCACATATGGTAAAACATACATTACCCCACCTTAGATTTTTCCTCACATGAAACCCATATGTCACAGTACAGGAGAGAGTACAGGGGACTCAGATTTATTCAGCAGTATTCATAACTGCACAGGTAAATACCTACCATTTAGTACTGTGCTATAAGAGAATGCTACTGACTTACTAAACCAGGTATGTGCCAGTTCTGGAGGGAGAGAACCTTTCTATTACAGGGTTTCTGGTGAATCCCATAAGCAAATGCAGAAAAAGAACATCTGGAGTGTGTGTGTGTGTGTGTGTGTGTGTTGTGTACCTGTGTATGCATGTGTGTGTACCTATATGTATGTGTACATGTTGTGTACCTGTGTATGCATGTGTGTATACCTATATGTGTGCGTGCCTATATGTGTGTGTGTGCCTGTGTGTGTGGTATGTACCTATGTATGCCATGTGCGTGTGTGTGTGCCTATATGTGTGTGCCTGTGTGTACGTGTGTGTACCTGTGTATACAAGTGTGTGTGTGCCTATGTGTGTGTGCGTGTATGTGTGCCTGTCTATGTCTGCGTGTGTATGTGTGTGTGCCTGTGTGTGTGTATACCTGTGTATGCATGTGTGTGTGCCTATGTGTGTGTGCATGTATGTGTGCCTGTGTATGCATGTGTGTGTGTGTGTATGTGTGTGCCTGTGTGTGCATGTGTTTCTCCAGTGAGTCATTTCTCTACTGTGACTAGCTTATTGTCCTCACAGTAATGCTAATAAAGAGTGTCCTTTCTCACGTGGGATGGTTGTACAAGCAGAGGCTGTAGGGCACTCAATTTCCTTTTCTGTGTCTTTCACACATGAAAAAGCACACAGAGCCGGACCACCCTTAGCCCGCTTTTGTGGTTAGCGTCTGTGGTCCAGGTCACTGAAGCTGTGGTGAGTTACAGTCTGGGAGAAGATATTAAAGGCAATTGGACTCATTTTCATGGTGGAAACATGTTAAATGACTGGAAGGTTACATTACCCACTCAGTTTAGGATTCAGGGTGGCAGGCTCTGCTTATGTAAATGGAGCCATTTACTGAATTCCACTGAGGTGTTGGGCCTTTTCTGGGGTCCCAGAGAAGAGGCCCAGCAGCTGATGTAGTTTGGCCACTGAACTTTCACTCAGAGATCTCAGTTCTCCATACAAGAGTAAAGAAAAGTCCTGAGGGCTTGGCGGAAAGCAGCGATGAGCTGGCTGTTTGAGTCTCACTTGTAGAATTCAACTCTGAGACCATACCCAAATCACTTAAATGGGAGTAATGAGAATCCTTTCCTTTTAAAGCACGAGTGAAAAAGTTCCTACGGAGGCTGGAGAGATGGCTCAGGAGTTAAGAGCTTACCGTTCTTGCAGAGGACCCAGGTTTGAGCCTTAACAACTACTTGGTGGCTTACAGTCATTCCTAACTCCAGTTCAAGGATCTGAAGTCACCCATGGCCTTTGCAGCATCAGTTTCACATGCAATTTGCATATATATATATATATATGAATTTTGCAGGGACTATATATTCTGATATATATATCAGAAACAATAGGTGTAGGTGTATGTTTGTGGTGTGTGTGTATGTGTGGTCTCTGTGTGTGTGGTGTGTGTGTGGTATGTATGTGTATGGTGTGTGGTATGTGTGTGGTGTGTGTGTGTGTG
>NW_022651851.1:0-3241 GCF_011064425.1 Rattus rattus
TAATCAGGAGTAATTAAGAAATATTTTCTTAAGAAATAAACAAGAAATTACTAGCAGGAATACTGCTTCCTTGCACAGGTTCTCTCGGTCTATTCTCGTATTCTGGCTCTAATCAGCAAGAATACAAAATCATGGCCCTTTATAACGGTCAGGCAGACTTATTACTTAGTTTGCAAATATACCCGGATTATTATCCTTATCAGTTCAAGAAAACTGTTTTGTATGACTACCTAACCAATGTGGATAGGTATATTGTCGTAAATGAGAAAACTTCTGAAGAGAAAAAACAAATAAAGGAAAAATTACAATCCAGATTGAATTCTCTAATTGGAAAAGTAAAAGAATTTGGTCCTAGTCTCTGGAATGCAGATCTTTATGACACAGGACTTGTTTATAGAAATGATCAATTCTGAAATAACAAAAAAACTTCTGTTTTATTTCTAGAACAATTCATAAAGGACGACTACACAAATATTGAGGAATCATTTACTCTACTTCCTTCTCACAAGAAATTAATAATTACAAACTATAGAGCAGCAAGAGATCCTTACACAATTTTCTCTTAGAAAGTTTTTGATTGTTTCAAACCAAAACAAACCTCTTCTACAGGAACAGATTCAAGCTGTACAGGAAATGAAAAAACAATATCTGAAAAACTAAAAGAATATTTACAAAATTACTCACAAGAGAGCATAGATTCAATTTATAGATTTGGGAAATATATAGAGTTCTGAAATGATCTACTTAAACAAACTACTTCTTCCGGAAGCTCAGAAACTTCAAGCACAAGTACCTTTAATTCTTTAATAATTAAGGAAAAGAAACGAACTTTTGATTTGGATAATTCTAAAGATAAGGCTCTAGCAAAAAAATATGGAAACACAATCTTTACAAAGGAAGAATTAGAAACCATTCGGAGTTGAATAAATAACGAAGGAAGTAGTGCTATTTCAAAAAAAGAAGATTGAATTAACTATTTAAAAACTACTTCAAATTCATTTCCCTCTCTCACACACCATCCGGCCCTAGAACAACAAATACTTCCAGGAACAGCTCCGTTAGCAGAAGGTTCACAAAAAGATATAGTCATGTTTCTATACCAATTTGCTTCCTTAATCAATAAATATGTAACTGATAATGGATCTAATTTCAATTCTGAATTTGAAAGAGATGAGAGAAAGGATTTCATGACTAATGCTCTTAAAAATACAGAGATAATCGCCAAGAATCTAAAAGAGAGAATCAAAAATATTAGGGATTATTTCAAAGCTATAAATGTTGTAGATAGTAGTTTTGATCCTGACAATAGCAGCAGTCCTAATTACACAACAACAAATTCAAAAACATTTGGAGTAGTTACATATCCTCCTGCTTCTTTTGGAGCAGGAGAAGCAACAATTCAATCAATGTCCAAACTTCCATTCATTTACCACGATATAGGCCTGAAACAACCTTTACCTACAGATCTTGAGAGCGGACACTCAGAAGAAGAGCACGAAACTCTAGAGCATGAGATTTTCTCTGTGGATGACAATGGATGGTGGTGGAAAATTGGGAATATAGATATAGATTCTTCAAATCTACTTAAGTTCAAAAAACAAGTGGATACTTTATTACTACTTGCTCATGAAGATGATTGAAATTTACTTAAATCCTCAGGGACAGGAACACTTTCCTCTATGGCTACTTTATTAAAAGAGGATAAAAAATTTGAAATAGAGAAAATAAATGAAAATGGATCTGCTGTACACTACAACAAATATCACTTGTGAAATGAAGGACTTAGATCTCCTCTTTCCTTAAATTTAGTTCTAGATAATCTAGTAGATATATTTCAAAAACAATATGATTCAACCTTTAACTCAAGCCATGCGGACAAATATCAAAAAGCTATGGATTGAGGAAATTACTGAAGCAAATGTTTTATAGAAGCACAGAATAATTGTGACGACAATAACCCTGGTAATTAAAAATAGCTAAATATAAAAAGAAGCAACTACTTCTTCTTATTGGTTTTGGCTTGAACTACTTTTTTCTTTCGTTTAAATAAAGATCTACTTGCAAAAATAAAATACAACCTACCAATAAAAAATAAATCTATAGGGCAAAGCATACCAATTAAAGCAGCAATTCTTAATTTTTTGAAAAGAGATTTATGTTTTTCTGAAATTTGTTTTGATAACTCAACTTCATTAACCATACCTCAAAACCTGAATACCTTAGGAATACCCATGATAGTGCTAATCAAAAGAGTAGGTATTGCAGGTAAAACCAGAACAAAAACGAATATCAATATTGGAAAAGAAAGATTTTGGATTTTTGTTATTGGAACGATAGCAAAAGACAGCAAATTACAAATTACTGTAATTATGAATAATTTTCTTAGTTCTTTAGTTCTTTTAGAATAAAAATCGTACATAATCCCTCAATCAAGTAATTCTTAAATTACTTGATTTTAATGTTGTTGATTTAAAGCTGCTGGTGTCTCTTCAAAAGGCTTACTTAAAGGAGCACTTACAAATCAAAACAAAATATCAAAAATTATTCAACTATCCAAAAATGCTGCAAGTAAACCGATTCATTTCAACTGTTTCAGAAGTTTCTTTTCGTATGAACAAACGATTCTAGCTTCTTCTGCTTCGTTTACTGAACAAAAGAATTTAACAGCTTTAACAACTGCTACTAATCAGCAAACAGGATATGCACATAAAGGCAAAAAACAAATTAAACCAAGTCCTGCAAAAACCGTATTTCCTGTAAGAAGTAAACCCAAAGCTAAAAGCATCAAAACTAAAGCTACTATTTTGCATATGAAATAATTCTTAATTCAATTTCTATAATTCAATGCATGAACTGAATACGGACTTCACATAATCAACAAACTTAATAAATTTATATTTTAATTTTAATACAGAAGTTGGGCTTCGTATTCTAATCCTTAGTTTTTCTATATAAAAATAAAAAGAATTAAAAACTCATTTTTAAATTCTTAGAACATTCCCAAGCCTGTATTAAAATAATTAAAATATAAGTATTAAACACCAGTAAATCTCCTTTTCTTCCCGCTTAGGGCTTTTTTATCAAATAAACGAATCGCTTAATTAATCAGGAGTAATTAAGAAATATTTTCTTAAGAAATAAACAAGAAATTACTAGCAGGAATACTGCTTCCTTGCACAGGTTCTCTCGGTCTATTCTCGTATTCTGGCTCTAATCAGCAAGAATACAAAATCATGGCCCT
>NW_022651852.1:0-3241 GCF_011064425.1 Rattus rattus
CCCCAGTGAACTAGATTGTTGGGGGGAGGGCGGCAAGGGGGGGAGGATGGGGAGGGGAACACCCATAAAGAAGGGGAGGGGGAGGGGGATGTTTGCCCGGAAACTGGGAAAGGGAATAACACTCGAAATGTATATAAGAAATACTCAAGTTAATAAAGAAAAAAAAATTAAATAACAAAAAAAAATTTAAAAAAATAAAAAAAAGAAATGTGTTACAGAGCTAAACAAATAATTCTCAACTGAGAATATCGAATGGCTGAGAAGTAATTTAAAAAATGCTCAACATCCTTAGTCATCAGGAAAATGCAAATCAAAACCACCCTGAGATTCCACCTCACACCAGTCAGAATGGCTAAGATCAAAAACTCTAAGATCAGATCCTGGCGAGGATGTGGAGAAAGAGAAACACTCCTCTACTGTTGGTGGGATTACAAACTGGTACAAACACTCTGGAAATCAGTCTGGAGGTTCCTCAGAAAATTGGACATTCCCCTACCTGAGGACCCAGCTATACCTCTCTTGCGCACATACCCAAAAGATGTTCCAACATACAACAAAGACACATGCTCCACTATGTTCATAACAGCCTTATTTATAATAGCTAGAAGGTAGAAAGAACCCAGATACCCTTCAACAAAAAAATGGATATAGAAAATGTGGTACATCTACACAATTGAGTACTACTCAGCTATCAAAAGCAATGACTTCATAAAGTTCATAGGCAAATGAATTGAACTAGAAAATATCATCCTGAGTGAGGTAACCCAATCACAGAAAAAGGCACATGGTATGCACTCTCTGATAAGTGGATATTAACCCATAAGCTCTAATTACCCAAGATAAAATCCACAGACCACAGGAAGCTCAAGAATAAGGATGACCAAAGTGGATGCTTCACTCCTTCTTAAAAGGGGGAACAAAATGTTCATAGGAGGGGATATGGAGGCAAATTTTGGAGCAGAGACTTTAGGAATGGCCATTCAGAGCCTGCCCCACATGTGGCCCATATACACAGCCACCAAAAGTAGATAAGATTGATGAAGCTAAGAAGTGCACGCTGACAGGAACTGGATATAGATCTTTCCTGAGATACACAGCCAGAGCATGTGAAATACAGAGGCAACCACTAGCAGAAAACCATTGAACTGAGAATGGGGCTCCGCTAGAAGAATTAGAGAAAGGATTGAAAGAGCTGAAGGGGCTTGCAACCCCGTAAGAACAACAATGCCAACTAACCAGAGATCCCAGGGACTAAACCACTACCCAAAACTATACATGGACTGACCCATGCCTCCAACTGCATATACTGTAGAGGATGGCCTTGTTGGGCACCAAAGGTCCTGCCAAGATTAGAACCCCAGTGTAGGGGAACATCAGGAGGGTAGGAAGGGGTGGTGGATGTGGAAGGGAACACCCTTATAGAAGAAGGGGAGTGGAGGGGATAGGGAGCTTATGCCTGGGAAACTGGGAAAGGGAATAACATTTGACATGTAAATTAAAAAAAAATATCCAATAAAAAATTAAAAGAAAAAAGAGTTATATACCAATAATATTAAAAAATGCATCCTCATACTTATATTGTTCTAGAACCAATTCTGATACCAAAATGTGTATTAGTTGGAGTTTTAGAGTAACAGAAATTATAAAGTTAATCTCAGTAACTGTGAAAGAGGGAGAGGGAGAGAGAAGGGATTCTGGCTTGCTCAAGAGTGATTAGCATAGCTGCCCTTGTTCACAATTTCTTCTGACTTGCAAATAACTGTTATATTACATTCCTAAAGCTAGTCTGTGAGGTCTATTCCTTCATTTGACCAATTCCTTCTCCTGAGGCTAACTATCAAGGTCCACCAATCAACATATTAAAGTTTAGCAATCGATATCCCCTCTTAGCTCACCTTATTAACATGCCCAATTAAAATTCAACAGCTCATTCTTACACAGAGTTTTCCCTTTTACCTTTATGAACTGCCATTTTATAAATCGCCATTTTTCTATGTGCCATGTCTGTCTCCTCTCTATCCAGACTTGGGTCTTTGTCCCACTTCAGGAAAAATACCCTCATTCTGACTCCCTTGTTTCTTTCCCTTATCCCTAGTACTCTTTCTCCTGCTACTTGTTCCTTATCTCTGCCCTCTGTCCCTCTGGGACAAATACATCTCTTTTGTGCTGAAAACTTTGTCTAGGGTATCCTGAGCCAATATTTTTTCCTTTCAGATAGATAGATAGATAGATAGATAGATAGATAGATAGATAGATAGATAGAGAGATGTATATAGATATGTTTGTAGATAGATGTACAGATATATAAATGAGATTTATTGAAATGACTTAGAGACTTGAATCCACCTAATCCAACAATGGTTGACTAAGAATGAAAAGCACAAGAATACAGTAGTTGCACATTTCACAAAGATGGCTGTCTCAACTAGTCTTCAGTAGATGCTGGAATCCCAAAGAAGAAAACTCTAATGCCAGTGAAGGAATATATGTGCTAGCACTAGCAAGGCAAGTCAAGAGCAAGCAGGTAAAGAGCACAAGCTTATTTCTTCTGTGTCAGTTGCTCTCAACTTGTAGGTTGCAGCCCTTTTGCTGGGTTGAATGACCCTTTCACGGGGATTGTCTAAGACTGTCAGAGAACATAGATATTTACATTGCAGTTCATAACAGTAATAAAATTTCAGTTTTTAAGTAGCAGCAGAATAAATATATGCCTTGTGGTCTCTACAATATGAGGAGGTATATTAAAAAGGTCAAAGCATTAGGTGGGTTGGTAACAACTGTTCTATGTCCTTATGTAGACTTTCAGATGGCCCAGATTAAAGGTGTGTCTTCCTGCCCCAGGACCCAGATCAAAGATGTGGGTCTTCCCACCTCAACTAGGGAATGCCGAAAGGCTGAGAAACACCTAAAGAAATGTTCAACATCTTTAGTCATAAGGGAAATGCAAATCAAAACAACCCTGAGATTTCACCTCACACCAGTGAGAATGACTAAGATCAAAAACTCAGGTGACTGCAGATGCTGGCGAGGATGGGGAGAAAAAGGAACACTCCTCCATTGTTGGTGGGATTGCAGACTGGTACAACCATTCTGGAAATCAGTCTGGAGGTTCCTCAGAAAATTGGACATTGAACTGCCTGAGGATCCAGCTATACCTCTCTTGGGCATATACCCAAAAGATGCCCCAACATATAAAAAAGACGCGTGCTCCACTATGTTCATCGCAGCCTTATTTATAATA
>NW_022651853.1:0-3226 GCF_011064425.1 Rattus rattus
CCCTTCTTTATGGGTGTTCCCCTCCCCATCCTCCCCCCATTGCCGCCCTCCCCCCAACAATCTAGTTCACTGGGGGTTCAGTCTTAGCAGGACCCAGGGCTTCCCCTTCCACTGGTGCTCTTACTAGGATATTCATTGCTACCTATGAGGTCAGAGTCCAGGGTCAGTCCATGTATAGTCTTTAGGTAGTGGCTTAGTCTCTGGAAGCTCTGGTTGCTTGGAAAGGCAGGTTTCTCAAACCACTCCTTTTGTTGTTGTTTGTTTTCCTTATAGAATAATAATTTGTCAAAGTAATAAGGGCTTTGTCGAATAGTGTTGAATCTGAATCTTGATCAGATATGTACCTACAAGAGCCAACTTATCCAATGATCAATTCACGTATACTCATTTTGATTTAACATTTGTTTCTTTGATGTTTTAACTTATTATTATATTATTTAATATTACATATGCGTATGCATATGGTATTTGGTTTTGGGTGAAGACACACATGTGCCATGATGTGTATGTGGATGTCAGAGGACAACAGTTGGGAGTCAATAATCTCCTTCCACCGTAAGTTCTAGGAATCAAATTCAGGTTTTTAGGGTTATGTATCTCATGACTTAACTCACTGAGCTCACTCAGCAGTCTTGACTTAATTTTTCTCCCTTAATACAGGCCTATGCATAAAGTTATCTAATGGGCTCTTCTTTTTATTGGTTATTTTATGTATTTATTTTCATTTCACAAGTTATCCCCCTTCCCAGTTTCTCCTCCATAGCACACCTATCCCCTGTTCCTCCCCATCCCCTGCCTCTATAAGGGGGTTCCCCACCCACCCACCCATTTGTCCTCAGTGGCCTAAAGCACCTTATCCCTGCATCAGGACTCACATGACCAGGCTCCTTCCAGTGATGCCAGATATGCGATCGATCCCCAGTACATATCCAGTTGGAGCAATGAGTGGGCCCCAGGTGTACTTCTTTTGGCTGGTGGGTTTAGTCCCTAGAGCCTGGGGGCGGTGTTCCTGGCTGGTTGATATTGTTATTCGTATGAGGTTGCAAACCTCTTTAGATCCTTCAGTCCTTGCCCTAACTTCCCCATTGGTGTCCCTGCACTCAGTTTGGTGTTTGGCTGTGTACATCAGCATCTGTATTGGTCCAGGTCTGGCAGAGCCTCTCAGGGAACAGATATACCAGACTCCTGTCAGTAAGCACTTCTTGGCATCAGCAATGCTGTCTGGGTTTGGAGTCAGCAGATAGGATGGATCCTTAGGTGGGGCAGTCTCTGGATGGTAAAAGGGCCTTTCCTTCAGTTTTTGCTTCACTCTTTGCCCCTGCATTTCTTTTACACAGGAGGAATTCTGGATTAATATTTTCGAGGTGGGTGGCCCCATCCCTCAACTGGGGGCTGTGCCTATCTACTGGATATGGTCTCTACAGGTTCCATCTCCCCTTTGTTGGGTATTTTGTCTAAAGTCCTCCATGTTTGGTCCTTGGAAACCCTTGGGTCCCTGGCTTCTGGAATTTTCTAGTGGCTACTCCCAGTTCACCCTCCCCCACTGCTACACACCTTCTCTCAAATTCCTGATCCTCTGTACTTCTCCCTCATCTCCTCCCATATCTGAACTGGTCTCCATTTTGACTCCACCTCCTTTCTCCCTTTCATAGCCCTCTCTCCCTCTACTTTGCAGAGATTACTCACTTCCCCCTACTGAGTAGTGTACTGTAGCGTTCACACTTTGGTGGGATCTTCTTTCTTCTTGAGTTTCACATGGTCTGTGAGTTAGTTGTATTGTGGGTATTCTGAGCTTCTTTTTAGCTAATATATGCTTATCAGTGAGTACCTACCATGTGTGTTCTTTTATGACTGGGTTACCTCACTCAGGATGATAATTTCAAGTTCCATCCATTTGCCCATGAATTTCATGAAATCATTGTTTTATAACCGAGTAGTACTCCACTGTGTAAATGTACCACATTTTCTCTATTTATTCCTCCCCAATGAAGGAACTTCTGGGGGAATCAACATCCCTGACATCAATTTATACTACAGTGCAGTAGTGATAAAAACCATATGGTATTGGTAAGTAGGAAGACAAGTAGATCAATGAAATAGAATTGGAGACCCAGAAATGAACACACATACCTATGGCCCCTGATTTTTGACAAAGGAGCCAAAACCATCCATTAGGAAAAAGATAGCATTTTCAACAAATGGTGCTGGTTCAAATGGGAGTCACCATGTAGAAGATTGCAAATTGACCCACTCTTAGCTCCTTGTATAAAGCTCAAGTTCAAGTGGATCAAGAACTCCACATAAAACCAGATACAATGAATATAATAGAAGAGAAAGTGGGAAAGAATCCTGAACATATTGGCAAAGGGGAAGATTTCCTAAACAGAGCACCAATGGCTTATGCTCTAAGATTAAGAATTGATAAATAGGGTGTTTACCGGGAGTCCCACACCCACGGATCCCGGCCTGCAGCAGCTCTCTGCTCCCAGATCCCGGGAGAGAGAGACCTCACCGCCTGGTCAGGTGGGCACTCCTGAGGCTGCAGAGCGGAAGAGACCACCAACACTGCCCACCCCTGCCCACATCCCTGGCCCAAGAGGAAACTGTATAAGGCCTCTGGGCTCCCGTCGGGGAGGGCCCAGGAGCGGCAGGACCCCTGCCTGAGACACCACCGGAACCTGAAGGAAACAGACCGGATAAACAGTTCTCTGCACCCAAATCCCGTGGGAGGGAGAGCTAAACCTTCAGAGAGGCAGACAAGCCTGGGAAACCAGAAGAGACTGCTCTCTGCACACACATCTCGGACGCCAGAGGAAAACACCAAAGGCCATCTGGAACCCTGGTGCACTGAAGCTCCCGGAAGGGGCGGCGCAGATCTTCCTGGTTGCTGCCGCCGCAGAGAGCCCGTGGGCAGCACCCCGCGAGCAAACTTGAGCCTCGGGACCACAGGTAAGACCAACTTTTCTGCTGCAAGTGACCTGCCTGGTGAACTCAAGACACAGGCCCACAGGAACAGCTGAAGACCTGTAGAGGGGAAAAACTACACGCACGAAAGCAGAACACTCTGTCCCCATAACTGGCTGAAAGAAAACAGTAAAACATGTCTACAGCACTCCTGACACACAGGCTTATAGGACAGTCTAGCCACTGTCAGAAATAGCAGAACAAAGTAACACTAGAGAAAATCTGATGGCGAGAGGCAAGCGCAGGAACCCAAGCAACAGAA
>NW_022651854.1:0-3233 GCF_011064425.1 Rattus rattus
GCAGAGTGACGCCATGACATGTCACTGATACACCGGCTGCTGGTCTATGTCTTATGTGTGAAAAATCTCCTTCAGTCATGAGGAAGGATTTTTTTAAAATATCATCCTCAGAAGCAACAGAAATTACCAAGTCCTACAACTCCTGTCGTCAATAACATGCCTGTTCTCCACTGGCAGCCACCATGGCCCTTCCTCCTTCCTGCCTGTGCCTGTGTGATATCAGAAGAATCAAACGCCTCAGTCTTTTCTCTGAAGATGCGATTAAAGGTTGTGGTTGAAAGAATAAGAGAAAAAGAATAGGCTAGAAAAGCATCTACCACAAGTCCAGCACAGCAGTATGGGGGCTTTAATTTCTCTAGAATCTTGATTAAATGTCAACTCTGCATTATAAAGGGTAGGGAAAAAGGAAGAGACGTGTGGGCATTTGAGCAAACTATTTACGTAAGAAAGTATTTCTAGTCTTGAAGTCATGCTTCCCAGAAACATTCATTCTGTATATTCTCCTCACCGTGCCTCCCTCCACCTCCCCTCCCTAGACAGTGGCTAATGATCACATACACATTTTAAAGCTGTGCAGTTTCTTTCTACCTGTGACAGTCCGAATGAAAATGGCCCTCATAGGCTCTTAAGGAATGGCACTATTAGGAGGTGTGGCCTTTTTGGAGGAAGTTTGTCACTGTGGGGTGGGCTTTGAGATTTCAGATGCTCAAGCCAGGCCTAGTTGCTCCCTTTCTCTTCTTGATGTCTGCTAATCCAGATGTAGAAATCTCAGCTACCTCTCCAACACCATGACTGCCTGCATGCCATGTGCTTCCCACCATGATGAAAATGGACTAAACCTGTGAACTGTAAGCCAGCCCTTAACAAATTGTTTTTCTTTTATAAGAGTTCCTAAGTGGCCATGGTGTCTCTTCACAACAGGAAGAAACCCCAATAAGACACTACCCATTTTTGATTTGGGGGACCTTCTTAGTTAGGGTTTTTCCTGGGATCCCAACTGAGGGCTTAGGAAAATTCTCAGAGCAGGTGGGCCTCTTACCTTTCCTTTACTATTTTTGAGACAGAGTATCACTATGTACCTCAGCCTGGCCTCAAGCTTGCAGTCCCTCCTGCCTCAGCCTCTTGATTACTGTTATTGTAGGTATGCAGCATCGAACCAGAACAGACTCACAGACACCACTCTGAAAACTTCAGTGTTTCTGAACAATCAGGAAATGGGTTGAGGTAGGAGTAGATAGACCAGTCCTTGTTTTGCTGATTTACAATATTTAGTGTCTCAGCTCAATGTCTCAGCTCAAAGATGTTTAGTGGTAGGAACTTTGAGAAAAGCCTAGCACTTTGACAGCCATGAGAACTGACAGCTTGATAGAGTTTAGTGGTAGCTATTGACTCAGTCCCACCATTAGCCAGACCTCACATTGCAGCTGTGCAGGAACCAACAACCCCAGAATTCCTGGTAACTTCCAAGATGTCCTTGTGCTCATGAGTCTCATTAAGTATTTAATATTTAGGATGC
This sequence comes from Rattus rattus, assembly GCF_011064425.1. Classification (NCBI taxonomy): domain Eukaryota; kingdom Metazoa; phylum Chordata; class Mammalia; order Rodentia; family Muridae; genus Rattus; species Rattus rattus. Next base: position 1,517 of record NW_022651854.1, read on the forward strand.
CCTTTGGGCCATCAAAATTGTAAGTATACTCTGTTCATTCTGAATCCTAAAGGCAAGCACTTACATAATACACTTAATTAACAATAAAATTACTAACTTACTGAACTCTGTGTGCAGGACTCATGTTCCATGCTTTATAGGGATTATCTCGTTGTAGAAATATGCCCATATAAAACAACTTTAACCAAAAATATTTAGGTACTTAAACTTTAGTTGGCTGAAAATTGTACATATGTGGAAAACACATTTACTAAGAAGGCTTTGGTTAAATGATGGCTTCCATAGTCTCCTTTTGGACTGTGTGTTTGCATTAATCCTGGCAAGTGCATTCAGTATGTATTTATGTACTGTTCTCTGTCCTTCAGTAGTAGTAGTAGTCCCTTAACCATGGCAAATGTATGGCAAGACTCCAGTGGACTATCATCAAGCCTTACACATGCTGTTTTTCTGTACACGAATGTTGTTGATAAACTTTAGCCTGTAAATTAAACACAATAACAGGTTAACAGCCATGTTTAACTGTATGCTACAGTAAAAGTAACACAAACCAGCTGCTTTGCCCTTAAAATATTTTGTGATGTTGGAGACCTACAGGATCCTAACTGCTATAGGTATGACAGTGAATTTTCTTTCACTCTTTAAAATAAGGGCACTACTGTTTCTTTGTTATTGATGTTTTTCTGTAATATCAATTGAGAATGAAGAATAAAGTGAGTAAGTTAGACATTGTTCTAAGGTTCACTGAAGATAGTAACTTAAATTTTGCCTAATTTCCAATAATATATCATATATTTTCAGTTACAATTGGGAAGACCATACTACTGAAGAACATTGTCAATGTTCCAGAAGATGTGGAAGGTAATTTTCATGTGCAAGTTGATGTGAATATGCCTCTGAACAAATTTTAATGTGTTCTGGAAGTTTAAAAGAAAAGCAACAGTGTAAAAAAGTTCTGCTTTAAGTATATCAGTGATTATTAAGTTCACACAAAACCATGTACCTCAAAGACAGGTATCTGATTTTCGTTTCCAAGGTATTCTTTTAAGAAAGAAACAGTCTCTTAACAGATATCACCTTGTGTATCATAGTCCCATTAGAGCTATGCTGAAGAACTGCCAATCTGTTTAGTCTCATACCACTCATATGCCAAAAGGTTAGTCACACTGAGTAGGTGATAAATAAATGTCTAAATCTTATACTATCTGAACAGTCCTTGGTAAACCTAGGGTTCCTCATATACTTGTAGTAAGATTGCTAAGTTTAGTGATAGGGGCAGTTTATGAGTATCAAGAATTTTGATGTCGAGAAACCTTAATCCCTATACCACATGTCTATGAGGAACATAGTCTGAATGCAATGTGTTTTCCCAATTTGTATTTTATTTGTTATTCTTTTTTTAAAACAGGTATATCTTATGTCACAATGGATTCAAGCCGTATGAGTATAGGGATATTGAAAGAAACAAAGTACCTATCTTTCTCTCCTAGAAAAATTAGAATATATATAGTAGCCCCTACTTTTAGTAGACTTTCTGAGTATGATACAAGTTTACAATTGGTTAGTTTTCCAACTTAATTGGGAATTCACCCTTAAATTCACACTGCAGAAAATCCCTGTGGGTACTAGGAATCTGGAAATTCTTCTATTTGCACTGGTCCACTCTCCAATTGTAGTATGGTTCATACTAAAGGAAAATTTATGAATGCAATTAGTGTGG
>NW_022651855.1:0-3227 GCF_011064425.1 Rattus rattus
AAACACACATGGTATGCATTCATTGATAAGTGGCTATTAGCCCAAATGCTTGAATTACCCTAGATGCCTAGAACACATGAAACTCAAGACAGATGATCAAACTGTGAATGCTTCACTCCTTCTTTAAAAGGGGAACAAGAATACCCTTGGCAGGGAATAGAGAGGCAAAGATTAAAACAGAGACAGAAGGAACACCCATCCAGAGCCTGCCCCACATGTGGCCCATACATATACAGCCACCCAATTAGACAAGATGGATGAAGCAAAGAAGTGCAGGCAGACAGGAGCCAGATGTAGATCTCTCCTGAGAGACACAGCCAGAATACAGCAAATACATAGGCAAATGCCAGCAGCAAACCACTGAACTGAGAACAGGACCCCTGTTGAAGGAATCAGAGAAAGAACTGGAAAGCTTGAAGGGGCTCGAGACCCCACATGTACAACAATGCCAAGCAACCAGAGCTTCGAGGGACTAAGCCACTACCTAAAGACTATACATGGACTGATCCTGGACTCTGACCTCATAGGTAGCATTGAATATCCTAGTAAGATCACCAGTGTAAGGGGAAGCCCTGGGTCCTGCTAAGACTGAACCCCCAGTGAACGTGATTGTTGGGGGGAGGGTGGCAATGGGGGGAGGATGGGGAGGGGCACACCCATAAAGAAGGGGAGGGGGAGGGGTTAGGGGATGTTGGCCTGGAGACCGGGAAAGGGAATAACACTCAAAATGTAAATAAGAAATACTCAAGTTAATAAAAAAAAATCCAATAAAAGGAAAAAAAAAGGAAAAAAAAAGAAAATTTGTTTCTGGGTTGTGAGCTGGTAGTCAGGAATATGGATGGTCTAGGAGTGTGTGACAGTGTGTGAGAAAGTCCACAGGATGGAAGAAAGTTGGTTCTGCCATGAGGATCTAACTACCTGGCCAGTGTAGCCAGAGGTTTCCAGGGAGAGAGTGTCTAGGGTATTGGTGAATGAGACAAAGTGTTGTGGCAAGGCAGTAGCAAGGCTGTTGGAGAGAATCTGCTTAATTCTCCTGGAGTAGAGGCAAAGAATAAGGACAGGTTGCAGCAGGAAGTCTCCTACAAAGCTCAGCATAAGAATAAAGAATTGGAAGGTGGAAATTAACTTAACCTGATTCTCTAGCCACAGTGTATGACTAGTGGGTTTCCTGGTACAAACTGACTCAGAAGATGGTCAGAGAGACAAAGCATGCCCCCTTTCTATTTAAGAAAATAACTTCGTTCAATTTGTAACTCTTTGCTCCTAATCAATCTGGTAGTTCCTCAGAAAACTGGACCCAGCTATACAGACATGTGCTCCACTATGTTCATAGCAGCCTTATTTATAATAGCCAGAAGTTGGAAAGAACCCAGATGCCCTTCAACAGAGGAATGGGTACAGAAAATGTGGTACATCTACACAATGGAGTACTACTCAGCTATTAAAATCAATGACTTTATGAAATTCATAGGCAAATGGATGGAACTAGAAAATATGATCCTGTGTGAGGTAACCCCAACACAAAAGAGCACACATGGTATGTACTCACTGTTAAGTGGATATTAGACCTAAAGTGCAACAATACTCACTATATAATTCACAGACCAATGAAGTTTAACAAGAAGGAAGGCTGTAGGCACATTTTTTTTGCAACCTTCTTTTAATAAGGTTTCAACTTCTCATGTAGCCAACCATCCAGAAAAGGTAGTAGAAGAGAAGAATTATTAGGATATGTGGACTTGTTCAGCAATAGTTCTGTGGGGGTGAGCATGATGTACTTTGGCAGCAGCTCAGTCCTGTAGCAACACAAAACATGATTTAGCAGTGGCAGATAAGTCCTCTAGACAGACAGACAACAGGCAGCTGTAGTTCAACTCCAAAGAAACTGCCAGACTCACCAACTGGCTTGAGGCAGTGCCTCAGAAGTGGCAAGCTGCCACAGGAACCTCATGAGCAGTTCTTGGGTGAGTTTCTCTCAATGGCAGCATTATCACAAGTTGAGCTCAACAACACTATGTAAGGTGAACATGTGTGGCCTTAGTGGAGAATAGCAAGGCTGAGGAGACCAAACCAAAGCTCAGTGCTCTTTTCTCACTGTTTTTGGGGGCCATATTTATACTCCTTCATAAAGTGTACTTTCATGTGTTTGCTATTCAAACATCATTTCACCTGTGTCTGTTTCAGGAAAACTGTGTGGGTAGGTAAGCACCCTCTTAGAGGCAAAGAGGAGGGGGACTGGAGTGGGAAAGGGGTTGGAGGGGAGACCGGAAGGGGGACAATATTTGAAATGTAAATAAATAAAATAATAATAATAAAAAGATAACTATTCCCAGCAGACCTGGCATTACCTTACCTCAGTACATATTTTTATGGGAAATGTAACATTGAAAATTATCAATTGGACTGTTTAAAATCAGGTTAATTTCCTATTACTGGATATTGAGAGATAGTTTTTAAATTGTTTTGTTATACTTGTCTCAGGCTCTCTTTTTCCTGGAAATACTCTCTGACTAGATACATCATAAAGAAAAATTTATATTTGCACAATTTTTAAGGGTCATTGTGTGAAGCAAGACCAACTCTTTTTTTTTATTAACTTGAATATTTCTTATATACATTTCGAGTGTTATTCCCTTTCCCGGTTTCCAGGCAAACAACCCCCTAACCCCTCCCCCTCCCCTTCTTTATGGGTGTTCCCCTCCCCATCCTCCCCCCATTGCCACCCTCCCCCCAACAATCTAGTTCACTGGGGGTTCAGTCTTAGCAGGACCCAGGGCTTCCCCTTCCACTGGTGCTCTTACTAGGATATTCAATGCTACCTATGAGGTCAGAGTCCAGGGTCAGTCCATGTATAGTCTTTAGGTAGTGGCTTAGTCCCTGGAAGCTCTGGTTGCTTGGCATTGTTGTTCATATGGGGTCTAGAGCTCCTTCAAGCTGTCCAGTTCTTTCTCTGATTCCTCCAACAGGGGTCATGTTCTCAATTCAGTGGTTTGCTGCTGGCATTCGCCTCTGTATTTGCTGTATTCTGGCTGTGTCTCTCAGGAGAGATCTACATCCGGCTCCTGTCTGCCTGCACTTCTTTGCTTCATCCATCTTGTCTAATTGGGTGGCTGTATATGTATGGGCCACATGTGGGGCAGGCTCTTAATGGGTGTTCCTTCTGTCTCTGTTTTAATCTTTGCCTCTCTATTCCCTGCCAAGGGTATTCTTGTTCCCCTTTTAAAGAA
>NW_022651856.1:0-3227 GCF_011064425.1 Rattus rattus
CTAACCCCCCCTCCCTCAACTGTCAATCCTCACCCCCCCCTCCTCAGGTTCCACTCGCTCAACTGTCTCCAACTGTCAACTGTCAACCTAACCTCTGAATCTAATCCCCCTCTCACTCCCAACTCCTACCTCTGCCCAAATCTCACGCTCTTGCCTTTATTTAACAAATTCAGAGAAAACCCCAAGGCAAACCACAACAATTTCAGCCATTGTGCTGTCTGCTGCCGCAGTTACCACAGCTGCAATCGCTATGACCAATCAAATACAGACGGTTGAGACTGTCAATCAGATTGTAGAAAGAACTGCAGTGGCGCTAGAGATACAAGAAGAATTTAATACCCATTTGGCATCTGGCCTTCTATTAGCCAATCAAAGGATAGATTTAGTTCAAGAACAAATTGAAGCACTGTATCATATGACACAGCTGTTTTGCGTTTCCTCCCTTAGAGGTTTATGCATTACTCCTTTGTGAACTAACTTTTCTCAGCATTCTCAACAGAGCAAAGAAATCTCGAATTATCTGAAAGGAAACTGGTCCATGAAAGCAGAGCAACTATCAAGACAATTGCTGATGCGGATTGCTGTCCTCAACAGCACTAGGTTGGACCCCATCACAGTTGAAGATTTGACCTCATGGATTACCAATGCTTTCTCCCTTTTTAAGGAGTGGGCGGGCATGCTTGCCTGGGAAGCTATTGTCCTCCTGGGATGCGGAGTAGGTCTCTGGCTTATTGGCCGTTTAAAAAGAGAACATGCCAGACACAAAGTGGTTGTTTACCAGGCTATGACCGCCATTGAAAATGGTGCTTCTCCCAACATATGGCTGGCCTCTTTGAAAGATTAAGAGTTCGCCCTAGATCATTTTTGTCACTGTCATGTGGAGTCATTGTATCCAGAGACGGGCAACTTTCCTCGAGCTCGGACCAACCTAAGACATGGGGCCCGGTGGTGATAGGGTAACTCTATGACGGGTAAGGCCGAGTTTGGATGAGAACGACCTAAGACAGGAGCAATGACAAGATTGACATGACACCCAGATCTAGACCAGTCATTTTATTAAACAAAAAAGGGGGAGATGTAGGGCGCCCTCCAGTGGTGAACAACGGTACTGCGCATTGCAGGTTTTGCACCTGGTGTCAGTTGGCCAGTAATATGCTAATGAGGGGGCGGTACCATGCTGGTGAGGTGATTCATTCTCCGCCAATCCCTGGAGGACAAGTAGTGGGATGATAGTGGGGTGACCCATGCCCCACCAATCCCTGAGAGATTATTAGCATACTGTTGTGTATATAAGGCGAGCGACTTTGCCGCTCGTGGTCCCCGTATCAGCAATGAAGGTGTCCTGCAATAAAGGATGTTGACAGGGATCCGACGGTGTTGCGTCTTCCTTGCCGGATGAGGTGGGCGTGACAATTAATTAATTTAACATGTTAACTAACATGTGTATATGGTGGAAAGGATTCTAGAAAAATACCTGTGAGACAAAATATAGGTAGAATTCATGGGTGGACTCGATGATAATAATGACAATAATGAATGCTATAGGGTATTTTTTAAAAATAACCATATCTGAGAAAATAGACAATAAAATGTTTATAAGATGAAAGAATCTTTGAGCAATGTCTTCAGATTCTTTTAGATTTGGAACAAATATTTATAAAGCACATGATGAACCTAGTTAGGGGTTGTGACTATAACAGTCATAGAGCTCCTATAGCTTAATAACCCCCCAACACAATAAAAACATAATGTGCTTATGCAGATCACAAAGGAGCATATCTACATAGTCAGAAAGAATATTCAAGTATACTTCAGTGTACAAAGCAAGCCGACTTCACATTGTTATACAAATTATACCTCTTGGGTTGGCAAACATTAAGTATAAAAATCTTACAAGTATAGATTATATTTAAAAATCTTAAAAATGACAAGTATAACCGTCATTTCAAGCAAGGGTAGAGAAACTAGGAGTGTACTCGTAAATACCTCTCATTCTCTCAAAAGCCTAGATCGCCATTCACTTCTTTCTATCAAGCCTCCTTGTGCTCCCAAGTTTAAGTGACATATAAAATTAAATACAGGTTTCAACCTCGAAGCACAATAACATGCAATGGTTAAGAAGCAGGGAGCGTGTTTGCATTTGAAAAGAGACAGAGTAAAATAACATTTAAATGTCATCGGTTCATAGTAATCAGCAAGTCCCAAGAGACAGGGTGACAAAGCACCTTGGTGTAATGAATTTACTGCCAGTGTTTGTGTCCTTTGAAATGTCTCCTGTGAGCTCTGTTCAGTACCTTCTGGCACTTCTAAGTGTGGTGTGTAGAGGCTTCTTGTTAATGATATTTTATAACTGTGGATTAAGTTGGCTTCCTAGGTTCGACAGCTCACTTCTAGCTGGCATGAGTGTGGAGACTTGGGGCAGGGGGGTGACTTTAGGAAATGACTCATGGACATCAATCTAGTATAGCAGTGTGACTTGGGAGCAAGGAAGCAGGAAGGAAGGAGCAGTCGTCCCAGAAGGACACAAAGTTTATCTTTATGATGCAACTGCAGAACCTAGATCGTAGTCTGAGCTGAGATGGAGAGAGCCAGAGCTTTAGTGGGTTATGTCTGTTTTACTGAGACTTGGGAACTGTAGTGGCTTTGTCATAGTCAGCAAAGTGGCCACCATGTCAGATTTGACTGGCCTTTACTTTGCAGAGTCTGCCATTAGTACTGAGAAATGTTACTAAGAGCATGGGTTGCTTTGTATACAAATACAAAACTATTTTATGTTGGGGATGGACCAGGAGGCTGGAACAAATCTGATACTATGATCTGCCACTCTTAGAGAGGTCTAGATTTTATGTAATGCCCATGACCCCATGCATGAATAAATTGTGGAAGATGACTATAAAATAGCTACAACCACAGACACATAACATTTGATATTTGTACATGTGTGTATTCTTTTCTGAAAACAGTCATGGAGGTTCTCACATTTTTACCTTTGCTAATTTTAATTTTGTGAATTTTTCAAAGTAGAATTGCTAGGATAGGTAAGAGGTAAAAGCCAGTCTGAGTATGGTGTAGGTAAGAGTATGGTGAAGATGAGAATCAACGTTTTTAATTGCACTCTCACTTGCCAAAAATTGCAATAGGCTGAATAAATACTAAAGTAGTAGTTCTCCACCTCAGACAAACATCAGCGGAGAGTCAGTATTCCTGAAGGTATGGCCTCAGGTAGG
>NW_022651857.1:0-3220 GCF_011064425.1 Rattus rattus
TGGGGCATCTTTTGGGTATATGCCCAAGAGAGGTATAGCTGGATCCTCAGGCAGTTCAATGTCCAATTTTCTGAGGAACCTCCAGACTGATTTCCAGAATGGTTGTACCAGTCTGCAACCCCACCAACAATGGAGGAGTGTTCCTCTTTCTCTGCATCCTCGCCAGCATTTGCTGTCACCTGAGTTTTTGATCTTAGCCGGAATCCTGTTTTTTAAATCCATTCTGCTAGTCTGTATCTTTTTATTAGGGAATTGAGACCATAGATATTGAGAGAGATATCAATGGCTAATGATTGTTCATTCCTGTTATTTTTGTTGTTTGTGGTGGTGTTAGTGGTGGTGGTGGTGGTGGTGGTGGTGGTGGTGCTGCTGCTGCTGCTGCTGCTGCTGCTGCTGCTGCTGCTGCTGCTGCTGCTGCTGCTGCTGGTGGATGGTGATGGAGGTGTGTTTTCTTCTTTTTTGGTTTTGCATGATGTGAAATTATTTATTTATGTGTGTATTTATGGGTGCAGTAAACTTCCTTAGGTTTGAATTTTCCTTCTAACACTTTCTGTAGGATTATATTTGTAGATATTATTTAAATTTGATTTCATCAAGAATATCTTGGTTTCTCCATCTATGGTGATTGAAAGTTTTGCTGGATGTAGTAGTCTAGGCTGGCATCTATGGATCTCTTAAGAGTTTGAAGCACATCTGTCCAGGCCCTTCTGGCTTTTAGAGTCTCTGTTGAAAATTCAGTTGTAATTTAATAGGTCTGCCATTTTTTACTATTTTGTCTTTTTGCCTTTTGCAGCTTTTAGTCTTTATTTTGTATGTTTGATTATTATGTGGTGAAGATTTTTTTCTGGTACAATCTATTTAATATTCTGTATGTTTCTTTTACTTTTATAGGCATCTCCTTCTTTAGGTTAGTAAACTTTCTTCTATGATTTTGTTGAAAATATTTTTGGGTATTTGACCTGAGATTCTTCTATTCCTATTATGATAAGGTTTGGCCATTTCATAGTGTTCCAGATTTTTCTGAATGTTTTCTGTCAGTTTTTTTTTTTTTTTAGATCTAGCATTTCTTTGACTGAAGCATCCATTTCTTCTGTCACCTGAGATTCCCTCTTCCGTCTCTTATATATTTTGTTGGTGATGTTTGCCTCTGTAGTTCCTGATCAAATTCCTAGATTTTTCATTTCCAGAATTTCTTCATTTTGTGTTTGGGCTATTGAGCCTTTTGTATTAACTGTTCTTCTTGGAATGCTTTTTTATATAGCCTTTTCACTTATCTCTCATTAGTTCACTATTCCTAAATATGTGCTGATTAGCACCTCTTTGATTAGCTAACTAAAAATGTCCACTAAGACACCATTGCTCTTACCTTACCTTAACCCTCAGTACTGCACTTTACTGTCCATTTATTTCTTTGCATTTGTTCATTTTTTGTCCTTTATCCTTAATGTCCACAATAGTATTTGGAATATAGTAGTTTTTGAGACATTTGTACATTTAAGCTCCCTAATGTGATTTTCAGCACACGAACACCACAAAGTAAATTCTCTCTTTTCCTCTCCCTCCCTTCCCCCACCTTGCCTCAGCCTCCTGAATGAGCACTAGGATTACAAATGTGCACTACCCTACCCATCTTAAATGTTCTCTCTTTTTCATTAAACACCTATGTATTTGGGATTTGTAGATGATTCTAGTGAATATAGGAATCTAATAGATTTATGTTTGGAGATTATAATTAAGGTTCCCAGACAAAAGGGATTTATTTCCCTAGAGATCAGAGATAACTACTACTATACATTATTTATTTATTCATTCTTTAATTCATTAGTTTATTCATTTATTCTTTTGTTCCTTTTAATTATAAAACTGGCTCTCGGAGTTTAACAAATTCACGTGTTGACTTTGAGGTTTAAACATGTAAATTTTCATTTTTATTAAATGTGTGTATGCATGTATATATGCATGTATGTATGCATGTATTTGTTTATGGGAGCACACACACTACAGTAGGTCCTTAAAGTACACCCTTTAGGAGTCAGTGCTCTTCCTTCATTATGCAGGTTCTGGGATTGAAATGAGGTCATGAGGCTTAACTCAGTGGCAAGAGCCCCTACCGGCTGTGCTATCTGGCTCTCAAATGTTCCGTTATGCAGGCCTGTATCTAGATGTTGATATAGGAAGAAGGGGATAACAAAGGAACTAATGTTCTTCACTGTTCTTATAGTATTGTTCATTGCAGCATGAGCTGTGCATAACACAAGTGGTATGCTCTGTGCGTGTGCGTGTTTGTGTGCATGTGCGTGTGTATATTAGAATCGTGGGCAGCACCCCGCGAGCGAACTTGAGCCTCGGGACCATAGGTAAGACCAACTTTTCTGCTGCAAGAAAGCAGCCTGGTGATCTCGGGACACACGGAGGAAGAATTCCTCTAGGACCGGGCACGTCCTGTGTTTACCGGAAGTCCCACACCCTCGGATCCCGGCCTGCAGCAGCTCTCTGCTCCCAGACCCCGTGGGAGAGAGACCTCACCGCCTGGTCAGGTGGGCACTCCTGAGGCTGCAGAGCGGAAGAGACCACCAACACTGCCCACCCCTGCCCACATCCCTGGCCCAAGAGGAAACTGTATAAGGCCTCTGGGCTCCCGTGGGAGAGGGCCCAGGAGCGGCAGGACCCCTGCCTGAGACACCGCCGGAACCTGAAGGAAACAGACCGGATAAACAGTTCTCTGCACCCAAATCCCGTGGGAGGGAGAGCTAAACCTTCAGAGAGGCAGACACGCCTGGGAAACCAGAAGAGACTGCTCTCTGCACACACATCTCGGACGCCAGAGGAAAACACCGGAGGCCATCTGGAACCCTGGTGCACGGAGGCTCCCGGAAGGGGCGGCGCAGATCTTCCTGGTTGCTGCCACCGCGGAGAGCCCGTGGGCAGCACCCCGCGAGCGAACTTGAGCCTCGGGACCACAGGTAAGACCAACTTTTCTGATGCAAGTGACCTGCCTGGTGAACTCAAGACACAGGCCCACAGGAACAGCTGAAGACCTGTAGAGGGGAAAAACTACACGCACGAAAGCAGAACACTCTGTCCCCATAACTGGCTGAAAGAAAACAGTAAAACAGGTCTACAGCACTCCTGACACACAGGCTTATAGGACAGTCTAGCCACTGTCAGAAATAGCAGAACAAAGTAACACTAGAGATAATCTGATGGCGAGAGGCAAGCG
>NW_022651858.1:0-3201 GCF_011064425.1 Rattus rattus
TACTAATAGAGTAATTAGCTATTTATGTGATATGTTTAGATAAGGGCAGATATGCTCCTCTTATTATATCAAAATGGATTCTGATTCAGTAAAACCTGTGCTAGCCAAATGAAAATTGTGAATGTTGGACATCAGAATGAGTGAACTGATTTTATTCTTTGTGTAGAAAAAAATGCTTCCAAGAATAAATATAAAAGGCATGGAGTGTAAGCAAAGCCAATGATCTGCAATATATATATATATATATATATGTGTGTGTTATATATAATATACATTATATATGTTATATATAAATATAATATGTATAAATGTATATATTATATTTTAAGTTTAAATATATATTTAAATATGTTAGATATATTTTTCTGTTACATAGATGGCAGGTGATGAGGGGTTACATAAAGTCAAAACAAAATCATGTGACACTTGACACTGAGGCAATTTTCAGACATTGCATGTTAAGTAAAAGGACCTAATTTCTAACTTTACAGAAAAGTATATTGAAATCAATAGGATAAAGCTTAATAATACAACAAGATAATGGAAAAAGTGTATAAGCAAATAATAAAAGGAAAAGAAATAGAGTTAATGACTATATGAATATTCTTAATGTTATTAAAAATTAACAAAATACAATTTGAAATGATTAATCATACTTTTTCAACAATCTCATATGGAAAAATTCAATAAGTCCAGATTCTCATTGAAAAGTGGAATACAATGTTTAGTTTTCCTCAGCACCCAAAGTTGACCCTGTGCCATAGCTTTCTGTACCTAGATCCAGTTGGGAGAGAGCTGTTCTTCCAGGAGTGCTGACACTCTTGAGAGCTTAGGTAAGACCACCAATTCTGCTCAGAGGGACCCCCTCCAAGCCCTCAGGACGCAGCAACCAAGGAGCAGTCTAGGACAGGATCCTCCAGGTTTCCATCTACACCTGGAGCTGACTCAACAATGAATGAACTTCTGGGGAAATCACCATTCCTGACCTCAAGCAATATTATAGAGCAATAGTGATAAAAAAAAAAAACAACAAAAAACTGTATGGTATTGGTACAGAGTCAGGCAGGTAGATCAATGGAATAGAATTGAAGACCCAGAAATGAACCCATACACCTATGGTCACTTGATCTTTGACAAAGGAGCTAAAACCATCCAATGGAAAGAAGATAGCATTTTCAACAAATGGTGCTGGTTGAACTGGAGATTGGTATATAGAAGAATGTAGATTGATCCATTCTTATTACCCTGTACAAAGCTTAAGTCCAAGTGGATCAAGGACCTCCACATCAAACCAGATACACTGAAACTAATAGAAGAAACAGTGGGGAAGAGTCTCGATCACATGGGCACTGGGGAAAATTTTCTGAACAAAACACCAATGGCTTATGCTCTAAGATCAAGAATTGACAGATGAGACCTCATAAAACTGCAAAGCTTCTGTAAGGTAAAGGGCAGTGCCAATAGGACAAAATGGCAACCAACAGATTGGGAAAAGATCTTTACCAATCCTACATCTGATAGAGGGCTAATATCCAATATATACAAATAACTCAGTAAATTAGACTTCAAAGAGCCAAATAACCCTATTAAAAATGGGGTACAGACCTAAACACAGAATTCTCAGCTGAGGAATATCACATGACTGAGAAGTACCTAAAGAGATGCTCAACATCTTTATTCATCAGGAAATGCAAATCAAAACAACCCTGAGATTCCACCTTATACAAGTCAGAATGGCTAAGATCAAAAACTCAGGTTACAATAGATGCTGGTGAGATTGTGGAGAAAGAGAAACACTCCTCCATTACTGGTGGTTTTGTAAACTGGTACAATCACTCTGGCCATCAGTCTGGAGGTTCCTCAGATAACTGGACATTCCACTACCTGAGGACGCAGCTATACCTCCCCTGGGCATATCCCCAAAAGATGCTCCAACATACAACAAGGACACGTACTCCACTATGTTCATAGCAGCCTTATTTTTAATAGCCAGAAGCTGGAAAGAATCCAGATGCTCTTCAACAGAGGAATGGATATAGAAAATGTGGTACATCTACACCATGGAGTAATATTTAGCTATCAAAAACAATGACTTCATAAAATTCATAGGCAAATGGAATGAACTAGAAAATACCATCCTGAATGAGGTAAGCAATCACAGAAAAACACTCATGGTATGTGCTCAGTGATAAGTTGATATTAGCTTAAAAGCTCTAGTTCCCCAAGTTACAATTCATAGAGCACATGAAGCTCAAGAAGAAGGATGAACAAAGTTGGGATCTTTCATTCCTTTTTAAAAGGTGGAATAAAAATATTCATAAGAGGAGATATGAAGGCACGGTTTGGAGCAGAGACAAAGGAGCAGCCATTCAGATCCTGCTCCACATGGGTATACAGCCCATACATATATACAGCCACCAAAACTGGGTAAGATTGATGAAGCTAAGAAGTGCATGTTGACAGGTGCTGGATATATCTGTCTCCTGAGAGGACCAGCCAGAGCACGTCAAGTACAGAGGAGAAGGCTAGCAGCAAACCATTGATCTGAGGATGAGATCCCTGTTGGAGGAATTAGAGAAGAATGAAAGATCTGAAGGACCTTCAACCCCATAAGAACAACAATGCCAACCAACCAGAGCTCCCAGGGACTAAACCACTACCCAAAGACTGTACATGGACTGACTCATGGCTCCAGCTGTATATGTAACAGAGGATGGCCTTGTTGGGCACCAATGGAAGGAGAATCCCTTGGTCCTGCCAAGGCTGGACCCCCCCCCCCAGTGCAGGGAAATGTCCGGGGCGCGGGAAGGGGGTGTGAATGGAGAGGGGAACACCCTTATAGAATAAGGGGAGGGGCATTGGATAGGGGGGTTATGTCCTGGAAAACGGGAAAGGGAATATCATTTGAAATGTAAAATAAAAATGTAATTAAAGAAAAAAAAAAAGAAATCCACCAATGTAATCCACTATATAAACCAACTCAAAGAAAATACCACATGATCATCTCATTAGATGCTAAAAAAGCATTTGATAAAATGCACCTCTTCATGATAAAAGTCTTGAAAAAAATCATGAGTTCCACCAAATTCAGGGATTAGACTAGGCCTCTCTCTCTCTCTCTCTCTCTCTCTCTCTCTCTCTCTCTCTCTCTCCCTAATCAATATAGTGCTTGAAGTCCTAGCCAGAGCAATTAGATGGCAA
>NW_022651859.1:0-3205 GCF_011064425.1 Rattus rattus
CTGTCTCTGTCTCAAAAAAAAAAAAAAGCAAAAATAAAAAAACTAAGCAACCCTTCAAAAATCAAAACACAGGCAAAACCAATCGACCAAAATGAATGCCAAACAAGGAAACTAAACCAAAGTTCACACAAAAAAATACCATTAAGTTTGTTTTGTTTTGTTTTGGCTAATTACTCAGAGGCATAGGGCTTGCCCTGGTGATACTCCATTGAAGAAAACTGATTTTCCTTTGCCAGCAATTATCAATTGCAGATAGCTTCTTAGTTAAGGGTGGGATGCCGTTCTACTCCTCACTCTCATTACACGGGACCCTCTGGTTTGAACATGCATTCTTTTGAGCATACTGCATGGTCTCTGTTGGTTCATGTATGCATCTGTCTTGTTGTATCTGAAAGACACTGTTTCCTTAAAGACATCCTTCCTCGGCTCTAGTCTGTTTTATCTCTGGCTCCACATAGATCCTGAGCTTTGAGGAGGGTGGGGGTTTAAAGAGACATCCCATTTGAGGACTAAGTGCTGTAAGTTCTGTCACTGCTCGGCCACCATCCAGTTTTGGGTGGGTCTTTGTGTTAATTCCCATTTGCTGACAGAAAAAGCTCTTTGATGTGGGTTGAGCAAGGCGCTGATCTAAGGATATGTTGTTAGCAGTGATCATATTGCTATGTGCATTTAGCAAAGCGATATTGTTAGGTTTTCCTTTAGGCCCATAACCTAGCTTGTCTCAGGTTTTGGGCCACTTTAGCAGTTTCAGGTATGGGTTCCATATATGGAGTGGTCTTAAATTCAGTCAGTAATTGGTGGGTTACTCCCCATAACACTGATGCCACTATTGTACCAAGCATGTCTTTAGCAGATCTCAGTTGTGGGTCACAGCATTTTGTAGCATTGATACTAATGATTACCTTTCTTCTCAGCAGTGTGAAGCAACCTTCCTGTACCATGCATTATAGTCAGTAGGGAGAGCCTCTGCTTAGGGCACCGATGACTTCTCTGTGTTCAATGACCAAGTAAATGTTGCTTCCATAAATAGTCTTACCATCAAGTTGTGGAAAGCACCCCATAGCCTTGGCAATCGCCTGTGATGTTTGGGGGTCTCTATAAGACCACTTTGGTTAGTGACTCAATGATGTATAGCCCATTCCTGGTGCTGGAGGTTTTACTGGGTGGCATAAGATGTCTAGTTGGGGCATTGTCTCCATTGTTATTGGTAATTCCATTCAGATCCCTTTCACTATATATCTTAGAAAGCATGTACAGTAGCAGGTTTCCATGTGGCTTCTCAATTCCCTTCAGTGTTGGCTGTCTCTCCCTATATTCTCTCCATTACCTTGCTTTCCCCTCTCCTTCCCTGTTTAATCCTCCTATTTTCAGTTTTCTTCTTTTCTCTCCATAATATTGTATTCTACTTCCTCTTCTTTGGGAGATCCTCTTCTTTCCCCTGGTTACTTACTAGGTACCTAACCTCTGTGCTTATATTAGGATTCTAGCACACACATTAAAAAGCACAAAAGCTAAACTCTGCACACAAGGAAAAGCATCCAATGTCTGTCTTCTGGGGTCTGGGTTACCGTACTAGTTCTGTCCACTTGCCTGCACATGTCCATTGTGTAAATGTACCACATTTTCACTGGCACACATCTAGGCTGTTTCTAATCTCTTTGTATTATGAAGAGAGGAGCAATGGGCATTTATGAACAAATATCTCTGTAGAAGGATGTGGAATCCTTTGGCATACAATCAAGAGCAGTTTAGTCGAGTCTTGAAATGATTCTGTCTTCCGATTTTTGAGGACAATCACACTGATTTCCGTAGTGGCTGCACCAGTTTACACTCCCACTACAATGAATAAGCATTCCCCTCTCCTCGCATTCTCGACAAACAAGCTGTCATTGGTCTTCCTGATCAAGGCCATTCGGAGGGAGTCAAAGTAGATTTAATTTCCCTGATAACTAAGGATGTCAAGGATGAATCATGAACTGTTTTTCCTCCATTTTTGTTTCATATTCTGAGAACTCTCTGCTTTATTCTATACTCAATTTTTAAAATTGGGTTATTTGTTTTCTCAATGTCCAGGTTTTTGTTTTGTTTTGTTTTTAGTTCTTTATTTATTTTTGGTACTATCTCTCTATCAGATGTATAATTGGTAAAGACATTTCCCATTCTGTAGTCCATTTCTTTGACTAAGGGTTGGTGTCCTTTGCCACACAGAGGCTTTGCAGTCTCATGAGTTGGTATGGGCACCTGCGGTATTGGTGTTCTATTCAGAAAGTCTTTTCCTGTGCCCATGTATTCAAGCTTACTCCCCTCCACTTTGGTTTTATGTCCTTTTAGAGGTCCTTGGTCCTTTTAGAGTTGAGTTTTGTACACGGTATTAAATATGGATCTATTTTTATTTTTCTATGTGCAGCCATCAGGTTGGCCAGCACTATTGCTGAAGATGCTCTTCTGTTTACTGTGTATTTCTGTCTTCTTCGTCACGAATTAGTTGTCGGTAGATCTGTGGACTTACGTTTGTGTCTTCAGTTTGAACTATTGATCAATGTGCCTGCTGTGCTGATACCGTGCTGTTTTTATTACCGTAGCACTGTAAGACAAGCTGAAGTATGATGATGCTTCCAGCAGTTCTTTTATTATTGGGATATTTTAACTATCCTTGATTTTTTTGTTGTGTTTTTATATAAAGTTTAAGACTTGATTTTCGATTTCTATGAAGAATTCTCCTGGAATTTTCTTAAGATTTCATTGGAGCTGCAGATTGCTTTAGGTATAATGGCCATTTTCACAATTTTAATCTCACTGATGCATGAATATCTTTCCATCTTCTGGTGTCTTCAGTTTTCTTTTTCCTTCAACCTCTCACAAAGGTTTTTATTACGCAAGTCTTTTACTTGCTTGGTTAAAGTTACCAGGATACAGTTTTTGAGACTATTGTGAAAGGTGGTGCTGCTTCCCTGATTTATTCCTCAGTCTGTTTGGTATTTGTACATAAAGGGATTTGTGTGTGTGTGTGTGTGTGTGTGTGTGTGTGTGTGTGTGTGTGTGTGTGTGTGTTGATCCTACTACAGTTACTTTGCTGAAAGTGTTTACTAGCTGTTAAAGTTTCCTGGTGGAGTTTTTAGGGTCTTTTGTGTATAATATTGTATTATCTGTGAATAAAGGTACTTTTACTTCTCCTTTCCTATTTATATCATCTTGACCTCCTTGA
>NW_022651860.1:0-3178 GCF_011064425.1 Rattus rattus
TATATATATATATATATATATATATATATATATATATATATATATATATATATATACCAAACCTAGACAACATTGATGAAGCCATGAAGTGCATGCTGACAGGAGCCTGATAGCTCTCTGAGAGGCTCAGCCAGAGTGTGACAAATACAGATACTAATGCTAGCAGCAAACCATTGAACTGAGAATGGGGCTCCATTGGAGGAATTAGGGAAAACATTGAAGGAACTGAAGGGGCTTTCAACCCCATAAGAACAACAGTACCAACTAACTGGAGCTTCCAGGAACAAAACCACTACTAAAAGGGTATATATACATGGACAAAGACATGACTCGGGTGCATATGTAGCAGAGGATGGCTTGTTGGGCACCAATGAAAGGAGAAGCCCTTGCTCCTGTCAGGCTAGGACACCCCAATCAGTGTAGGGAATGTCAGTGAGGTAAAGTGGGTGTGGTTGGGGAGGAGAACATCCCATAGTAGGGGTGGGGGATGGATTAGGAAGCTTATATGGACTGAAAAACCTAGACAGGGAATAACGTTTGAAATGGAAACAAATGGCTGCGAAATACCTAAAGAAATGTTCATCATATTTAGTCATCTGGGAAATGCAAATCAAAACAACTTTGAGATTCCACCTCACACCAGTTACAATGACTACGATCAAAATCTCATGTCACAACAGATGCTGGCAAGGTGTGGAGAAAAAGGAACACTCCTTTATTGGTGGGATTGCAAGCTGGTACAAACACTCTGGAAATAAGTCTGGAGGTTCCACAGAAATTTGGATATAGTACTACCTGAGGACCCAGCTATACCACTTCTGGGCATATACCCAAAAGATGCTCCAACATACAACAAAGACACATGCTCCACTATGTTCATAGCTACTTTATTTATAATAGTCAGAAGCTGAAAGAAAGATGCCCTTCAACAGAGGAATGGATACAGAAAATGTGGTATATCTATACAATGGAATACTACTCAGCTATCAGAAACAATGACTCCTCATGAAATTCATAGGCAAATGGATGGAACTAGAATATATCATCCTGTGTGAGGTAACCCAATCACAAAATATGGTATGTACTCACTGTAAAATGGATATTAGCCCAAAAGCTTGGAATAACTAAGGAAATATTGACAGATCACATGAAGCAGAAGAAGAAGACAAAAATGTGGGTGCTTCATTCCTTTTTAGAAGGGAGAACAAAATACTCACTTTATGAAATACAGGGACAAAGATTGGAGCATGAACTGAAGAAAAAGTCATCTATTGACTGCCCCACCTGGGGATCCATCCCATATGCAGCCACTAAACCCAGTCACTATACTGGATGCCAGGGAAGCATGGTTGAAGGAGGCTGATATGGGATATGGGTATCTCCTGGGAGGCTCTGCCAGAACCACGAGTATACAGATGAGGTGATGGCTGCATTCTAACCATTTGACACAACAAAGGGGGACCCCTGATGGATGAGTTAGAGAAAAGACTGAAGGATGGACGGGTTTGCAACACCATAAAAAAGAACAACAGTGTCAACCAACAGACCCCACACCAGAGCTCCGGTGACTAACCCACTAATCAATCGAGTACACATGGAGGGATCCATGACTCCAGCAATATATGGATGGCGTTGTCCAGATTCAAGAGGAGGAAAGCCTTGTCCTGTGAATGTTCATTTTCCCTATGTTGGGAAGTGCCAAGGTTTTGAGATTGGAGTGGGTGGGTTGTAGTCAGAGCATCCTTATAGAAGCAGGGGAAGGGAGAGGGAAATGGGAACAGAAAAAGGGGATAACATTTGAAATCTAAATACATAAAATATCCAAGAAAAATACAATTTAAAAAAATTTAAAAAAAGAAGGTATAGAACGTTACCCAGATGCAACCCAGATTAGTACACAAGCAAATGGTTTAGTATTTTCAGACTAAGTTTACTGAATTTTCCTATATAATGGTTTGTCTGCACACAAGGGACAACCTTTAAGTATCTGGCAGAGAGCTATTGACAGATAGAGAAATGTGTATTCAGCAGAGTAGTTGGACATTAAATCTGAGTTTCAAAAGTGCCACATGCATTCACTTTGACGAGAAATCTGGATTATCAGGCTTTCACTATGAGCAAAGAGGAACCTTTAAAGGTACATTTTGGACTCTGGAAGTGGGAATGGTAGTCACATGCAAAGCTATTTTGGCCTTGGCTAGAGAGTGCAGACTACAGTGCAGACTACAGACTAGGTTTTTCTTGTTCAGTGGTTGAATTTGTTAAAAGTAGTATATCTTCTTTCTAGTGAAAAGAATAAACAAAGATGGGAGAAATGTTTGGAGTATGAAACTTTAAAAATACCAACTCACAGCCAAAGTAGAGAAATGCTCTTTTCTCTCATTTTTGTTTTATTGGATATTTTTTAATTTACATTTCAAGTGTTTACCCCCTTTCCCCCACCCAATCACCCACCCCCAGGGGTTCAGCTTTGGCAGGACCAGGGTTCTTTTTCCTTCGATGCCCCAATACCTCTTTAGATGGTGGTTTCATCCCTGAGCTGGTTGGTTGGTATTGTTAATCTCAAAGGAGGTTCAAATCCTTCTTCAACTTCTCTCTCTCTCTCTCTCTCTCTCCTCACACACACACACACACACACACACACACACACACACAATCAAGCAGCATCAGAAAGACAGATACTGTATATTTTTGTCACATATACAAAACTTAAAAATTAGAAGATTGGAAAAACAATCAAGAAAAGTCAGATTCAAAACAATAACCTGCCTTCCTTGGATTCAACAACCTCATTTATTTTCTAGCATTGTAAATACAAAGAGCAAGATATCTATCAACAAAGAAATATACTTTATAAACTGAACTTTTATTTCAAACTGAAAATGATCGTGATAAAATGATTGATAACATGGATATTTTGGAAATGAATAGTATGGCATCATATTAATTTGTGAGTTCAACAAGGAGCTATAGATATCCTAAGGAGAGTAAAACACCATTTCAAATTCACTAATGAGGCATTATGCTTTTGTCAATATTTTAAAATCCATGATCACACAGATGGCCCTGCTAAAGTTGGTAAATCATAAAACAAATCAAATGAGAACAAAATTTTAAAAAAGCACTTATGGGAAATAAAACAGCATAGAAAAAACATACAGGAAAAAGCAAGTATAAG
>NW_022651861.1:0-3271 GCF_011064425.1 Rattus rattus
ACGCTACCAAGTGTTGGGAGTATAGCTCGTGGTAGAGCACCTGCCTAGACCTGGGTTCAATTGTCAGCACTAAAAAATAAAAAGGAAGGGGTTGGGGATTTAGCTCAGCGGTAGAGCACTTGCCTAGCAAGCGCAAGGCCCTGGGTTCGGTCCCCAGCTCCGAAAAAAAGAAAAAAGAAAAAAAAAAATAGAGTCCAGATTATCAGTGCGGCAAACTGGCCCTAGACATTTGGTTCTCTGATATAGATAGAGATACAGATATAGAAAATATCATATATATATATATATATATATATATATATATATATATATATATATATATATAGAGAGAGAGAGAGAGAAAGAGAGAGAGAGAGAGAGACCCCACCCCCACCCATTCACCAAGTTTTCCCAAATCCTAGACTGATCTAAACTCCATATATAATCAAGGTTTCCTTTGGGCTTCTTCCTTGCCCCAAATTTCCAAGCGTTAGCTTCATAGTGGGCACCTGTGTCGTCGTACCCAGTGTGTGAAATGCTGGAGAATCTAACCTAGGGCTTCATGAATCCTAGGCAAATTCTCTGCCAGCCAAGCTACATCACCAGCCCCTCGGGTATCTCTCCATCTCCGTCTTTTTCTATTCTGTTTTTCTGTATTTCTGTCTCTCTCTGTCTCTCTCTCGGTCTCTCTGTGGTGAGTAGTGTGGCGGTCTCTGTAGATGTAGCTCAGGCTGGCCCTTAAAGTGCTCTGTAACTGAGGCTGACTTTGCCCTTCTGCTCCTCTCACCTCTACCTCCCAAGTACCGCGGCCACAAGCATACACCTCCATATCCTGCTACATCTTAGCCAACATAGGCCTTCTTTTTTTTTTTTTTTTTTTTTTCTTTTTTTTCGGAGCTGGGGACCGAACCCAGGGCCTTGGGTTTGCTAGGCAAGCACTGTACCACCACTGAGCTAAATCCCCAACCCCCAACATAGGCCTTCTTTTTTTTTTTTCAACATAGGCCTTCTTAATCTACTCCACTCTAGGGGAAAAAAAAATCCTGAACAGACACCAAGGCAACTTTTTGCTGTTTTCTTTAAAAGCTTAAATTGTATTCTCTACATGTATGTCTTGCCTGCATGTGTGTCTGTGTATCACTTGTGTGCCCGGTCCTACAGAGACAGAAGAGAGCATGTACCACGTAGGTGCCAGAAGAGCAGCCAGTGCTTTCTCTTTGAGACAGGATTTCTCTGTGTAGCCCTGGCTATCCTAGAACTTACTCTGTAGACCAGGCTGGCTTCAAACTCAGAGATCTGCCTGCCTATGCCTCCCTAGTGCTGGGATTAAAGGTATGCATAACCCCCAATCCCTGCCCCCCCAAAAAAGAGAAAGAGAGAGAGAGAGAGAGAGAGAGAGAGAGAGAGAGAGAGAGAGAGACTCCAGGTTCTATTTCTTCTGAGTGTTAGAAAAGACGAAATGGGTTAAGATGTGACCATTGGTAGAATGCTTGTCTAGTTTGCATAGGGCCCTAGTGCCTAATAAAAAGGCACTGGGGATTTAGCTCAGCCTGTAGAGCGCTTACCTATTTCAGCAGGCCCTGTTGTCCCCAAAAAAAAAAAAAAAAAAAGAACCAAAAAAAAAACAAAAAAACTAGGCATTGTGGTGCGTGCCTGCCATTGCAACGCTCTTGAGATGCAGCCAGGAGGATGAGAAATTCAAGGTTATCCTTGGCTACATGGTGAGTTCGAGGACAACCTGGGATATGAGACCCTGTCTCAATAATAAACAAACAGATCCAGGATTTTTTTCCCCCTAAAAGTAAGATGGCTATAACGTGAAGCAGCAGATTAGAAAAATACATTCGGTTCCCTTCAGACTTAGAGCAGGCTGGCCTTGAACTCAGAGATCTGGCTGCTGCTGCCTCTCAAGCGCTGAGATTAAAGGCCTGTGCCACTAGGACCAGCTCCATCAGCTCTGGACCAAGTGCGTTAGATCGCCTTTGTTGTTAGTGGTGACTGTTACCAACATTAATTTCAAGAATGAATGAGTTGGTGCTGGCTTGCTTCGTAAGACTATTTGCCATGAGGTCAAAGGACAGCGTGTGCCATGCCCATGGTTATTTCTCTTCCTGGCACCTAGTACTGAGTCAGAATTACTAACAGGTATGTTGAATGCATTTATTTCTCAAACTTCTTCCCTATTTTATGCATCTAAATTACTGCTCAGCTTGATGCAGATGCAACTTTTCCAAGCAGGAAATCTATGATCCCAGAAGGACGTTTGTGGTCCCAGTAGAAGCAAATGCACAAACAGGGAATTGGATGCTCAGGGATATTTTATCAATGGCCACATCCAAACTTCTTTCTCCTGAAGGCCTTCTAAGGGTAGGTAGGACAAGCAGGTGTTTATAGAAACTCACAGTGTGAAGTCTGAACTGTCAAGCAGGATGAGGCTTTAAAGTGTATTCCTAGTCAGAGGATTTAAAACTAGATAAAAGCTTATGTCTTCTAGGATCTGTTCCTGATCAAATGGGTCTCTGAGCAGGAATCAGAAAAGCATCTCTCTGGCTGGGCATGGCCTTTGGGCGTTGTTATTACCTTCCGACTCCAGACTGGAAAACAGCAGCGCTAGCTGAGCATGCTGGGTAATGTGCTTAATGCATAGCTAAATGTTTGTCTGCCCTCTGCTACCTTATGGAAACAAAGCCGGAAGAGCTTTCTAGTGGCATCCCTCACTTCTAAGAAAAGCCCCATGTGCCTCACCGAGTCAAGGAAATTCATAACTCCCAGGGAGCTACTGGGAAATGAACGTTTAGTCACTGATGACTCAACCAGACCCCCTTTCGGGTTCTTTCCCAGGCAGAGAAGAATATCGGAGTTGCTCAAGCTACCTTTAGTTTAACAAATAGGCAGGATGTTATTATCTCCTACAGTATAATAGACTAATATATTCAAATCAGGACCCTACGTAAAATATATAAGATATTTACGAAGCATACTTCTAGCATCAGAAAGTGCTTACTATTGACCTGTAAAAGAACAATTTTTTTTTTGTCTTTTTGTGAGTTTTGGGGTGTCTGTTGCTGTTTTTAAATTTTTATTAATTAATTAATTAATTAATTATTTTTTTTTCGGAGCTAAGGACTGAACCCAGGACCTTGCACTTGCTAGGCAAGCGCTCTACCACTGAGCTAAATCCCCAACCCTGTTATCTTTTTTTGTATATGAATGTTTGGTGCCTGTGGCGGTCAGAAGAGGATGTCAGTTCTCCTGGAACTAGAGTTCTGAATGGTTGTAAGCCACTCTGTGG
>NW_022651862.1:0-2982 GCF_011064425.1 Rattus rattus
ATGCACATTATTATACACTTTGTTAAAAGTTATAAATCCTAGCACCCATAGGGACAAATTAGGCCAGCTAAAGACAAAAAGCAAGAACATTGTTGGGCTGTGGTGATGAAGGTGGCCGTGTTAGGGAGCTTGGGTGGCTGTGGTGAGTGAGCTTGGGTGGCTGCACTGAGGGAGTTTGGGTGGCTGTGGTGATGGTGGTGGCTAGTCTGTGATAAGGCATATTGGCCATGAGAAACTACACAAGATTCATGAAAGATGCTGTTATTATTCAACCTAACTTTAAGTCCAGGCCTTCCAAATTGGATTTTTATAGAATAGTTTGCGTGATGTAGTCTAACTTTTAAACACAGGGACATCAATTTTTGTCCCTTAAACTTGAGTCAAACTATACAAAGCACTGGCCAGTTCTAGAAATAGTCACTGGTGTAGGAAATACTGGTATATCCACTCTGACCTAATAATCCACAAGTGAGAATGTAATCAACGTCATTTCCAAGACATTCAACTTTCCGCTTTAACCTCTACGATAGCAGGAAAGACTGTATGTTGATCCTACAAGAAACCAGAAAGCAAAAACAATAATAAAAATTCCTTTGTCAGAAATATCTCAAACTGTACGCATGAAAAGAACATATTTACACAATAATGCTACACACAGAACTTAACGGGTGGATGTCTGGCTTGTGGTTGCTGGCCACTGTATGGTAGCTTTATTGCACTGCTAGAAAGCAAACCACCAAAACACTTCCCTGTCAACCACAATCGGCCTCACTGCTGTGGACACAGTGAGCGTGCTCACAGGCTTAGTCAGCTCTAACCAGATTGAGGTATGGCTCTACAATTACCATTCCCACTAGTTGTAGAATTTTTTTTTTTTAAAGTATGTCAGTTGCGATGTATTCCAGGCAGTTAGCATTTGAAGCTTTGAGGATGTGACAGTTTGAAAGATGTTTTCGTATGCTGAGAAAGTTGCCCTACCATTTATCTATGCTAGTAGGGACGAATGTGTCAAGAAACTCATTTTGATGAAAAAAGTTCCATTTTAATTATTGAGGACGACAAAGACAATTTGAGGACAATTGCTCAATGGTGACTTATACAATTCTAGTCGAGGACATTTACCGGGATGAAGAACAGTATTCCTTTCCTTTCTACATTTTTCCTGACAGGCATTAATGACCTGAAAAGTTTCCACTGCCCCCCCAATAAAAAATGTAAAAATACCACTGCTGACAACATTAATTCTATATTATAAATTTAATAGCCCATTACTTCATTGTCAGCAATTTGTCTAGATATATAGTTTGTGGCACTCTTCAAACAACAACAACAACAACAACAACAACAACAAAAAGATGAGTGGAAAATGTGTTTCAAATAAAGTTTAGAACTCAGTAATGTTTTTGCTTGAGTATGTACGAGGCAGACATAAGATTAAACGTCAGAGCTTTAGTCCATATGGGTTTTTGGACCGTCGTTGAAGAAAAAAATGCAAACCACATAGTAAAGAGGTATTCTGCACATTTTCTCCACACTAAAACTAATATGCATGTGAAATGCCACACAGACATCATCACAGACATTTTAGGCTGCAGTGGTTGATCATATTAGCTCTAAGCTTGCTGCTTCCGGGACAGAGACTGTGGCATCGAGGTTTGGGTGAGACTACATGTCACTTGCTCATTGGTCTGCTGTGTCTCCTCTCATTGTTTCTAATGAAAGTCCTGGAGACCAAAGTTCCTGCTTGACATGACATCTCTGGAATTTCAAAAGACCCCAGTAAGGCCACAGGCCGCACTCTGACTGTCCTCTAATGGACTGCAGACACAGTTCCATTAGGGCTTTTTAACAGCGCCGGAGAGACGCATGAACAACAGAGATCCCACAGCGAGGGTTACAAAAGCTAGCTTATTAGATATTCAGATGGAGGGGATCAGGCACATGTCTGACTCTCACCACCCTCTTGGTCTATTAGTTCCTGCTTAATCCAAATCAGTTGGGCTTCAGCGTACTTGGTTTTAATTTCTGAGGAAATTATTCTGGGCCAGTGAGAACTTGTTGCTACTAACTGCTTTCCTTAATACAAAATTCCAAGTATTTGATTCCATCTAATCACTTCCGAATTCAATCTATCTCCTACTCCTATTCTCCTTAGCCACGATTAAGAATGGTATTCTTTATGTATCTCATACAGCACCTGACATGGTGGATACTTATTCAGTGTTCATTCTTTCCTTTAACTGTGTATCATCCAAAGCGCCGTCAGTATTTATTAAATCATCTCTCTCTCTTAGGCTTGAATCAGTGTGTTTGTAAGGATGGGACTGAAAGCATCATGGGTACTTCCCACCCACTGCCTCTCTGCAGCCTGGAGCCAGTCTCTCTCCTCTGCTATAGCCTGGAGCCAGTCTCTCTCCTACCCACTGCCTCTCTATAGCCTGGAGCCAGTCTCTCTCCTACCCACTGCCTCTCTATAGCCTGGAGCCAGTCTCTCTCCTACCCACTGCCTCTCTGCAGCCTGGAGCCAGTCTCTCTCCTACCCACTGCCTCTCTATAGCCTGGAGCCAGTCTCTCTCCTACCCACTGCCTCTCTATAGCTTGGAGTCAGTCTCCTCCTGCACTTGCCCTTGGATTAATTGACTTTGTACTGAGTGAGGTTCCCCCTGAATCTCCTTAATTCCACATAGCTTCAATTTCTGGGCTGTAGATAACTTCCTTATTTTTAACCATCTCTAAATCTACTTATATGAAGTCATAGAACTTGGTTACTGGTGCAAAACAGACAACAATTGTTGTGACACCATATTTTGTGAGTAAGAATGATCTCATTGTCCTCTTTGGAATAGGCTCAGAAAACTTCGAATATTTAAAGAGTGACTATTCTTAAAAAGTATCTTCCAATAAACGAATTAACCATTGTGCTATCATAAATTGAAATAGTAGTCTGGAGAAATGGCAGCTAAGGTATATACTATTCTTGCA
>NW_022651863.1:0-3195 GCF_011064425.1 Rattus rattus
TCTCTAAGTGGTTCAAATTTCAACATGTCATCTAGACTAACTGGTCAGTAAGTCCCAAGGCTTTTTGCAGATCAGCTTTTTGTCCTTAGTTTCTAGAGATTGAATTTGGGTTCTTTTGCTTCAAAAGTAGCATTCATAGACAAAGTCATCTCCCCAGAACTGCATTTGGTTTCGTATGACTGTGTTCGAGTACAGTCTTATGGTTGTCCAGGCTTCTTATTACAATGAAGGAATAAGAAAATAAGATAAAATTGATAACGTCTAAGAAAGAGTTTTGAAAGCAAGGCAGAACTTAAGTCCATTTATTCCATTTGTTATCTTCTTTCTGGCATCAGCACCTGAATTAGTTTCCATCTCCTCCCTCCCAATTCCCTCTGGCTTTTGTTGGCCCTGTGAGATTTCATGCATTGTGTAACTGAAACAATCATTTATCCTTAGCATCCTGTGTATTCCTGAGTCTCTGTACTCACATTTATTCACTGCAGATAAAAGCTTCTTTGATTAAAGCTGAAGGTAGCTTTTTATTGTTGGTGTACATATAAATATTTAGAAGGTAGTTGGATGTGACGTCAATTGAGGTAAATAACAATAGTACGTCAAAGCTCTGGGCCTATGAGCTCCTCTGTCATCAGATTTTCTGTTGTTTGTTTTGTTTGTTTCCAGGCTTTAATAAGGATGGATTGTTTTCTCTGGAATGGGCCACAGATCCAATCAGAAGACAGTTGGCTTACTCCATAATATATGCATAACGTAGATGACATATGCACAGCTGAACATGTCCCACATGGTAAATATGCATTAGAGTTTGTAAGATTCGTAGCGAGGTAAGTCCATGATGCCTTTTCTTGCCCATATGCCTGCATCACATTTCTGGCACTTTGAAAGTTAACTAGAAGGGATGAAGTTAACAATTCACATTCAGCTTGATTTCTCTACAGATTGTAATTGTGACCTGTGATATCTCCAGAAATAGTGCCCTATACTCTACTTTGGGTGGGCAACCCTAAATAAGGACAATAACCTGAATTGTGTAGGGTCCTCAGATCCTCTCTGACTTACAGTTCCTATCGAGGAAGTCCGCACCTGATACGGAGAACTGTTTTCAAACCCACTATTGATAAAAGTGGGTTTTCTTACAGGCCTGCATTATCTAGCCTTACAGACATCTTCCTTCAAACTGTACCCTTCAGTTTAGTTAACTGTTAACCATGCACCCTCATCTCCATACTCTTTATCTTCCTTCTTCTATGAACCTTTCAGACCCAAATGTAGTCTCTCTCTAATATTATTGTATGTATAGTGTACTACCCACCTTTAGTAGAGGTATTCCTCCAAAATCACTTCCTATTGCATGAGCTTCTGCAAATGTTCAAGTTAAACACACAAAACTGAAGAACAGAAACAATGCTTCACGTGTGAAAGACAATGTTTATCATATCTTTCTGGATCTGGACTACCACACTTAGTATAATGTTTTTCCAATTCTATCCATTTACTGGCAAATTTCCTTACAGCATATTAAAATTAAATTGAGTATATAAATAATGTTTCATTATTCATTGATTCTTTGATGGACATCTAGATTGTTTTTATATCCCAACTAATATGAATAAACAACAATAAAGGTGATGTGCAGATTCCTCTGTAGTGTGATACAGAGTTCTTCCGATAGAAGCCTAAGAGTGTGATACTGGGTCATATGTTAGATGTGTTTCTAGTTTTTTGTTTGTTTGTTTGTTTGTTTTTTGTTTGTTTGTTTTAGGTTTTTTTTTTTTACAAAAATCTCTCAAGGCTGAAATACAGAGTCATTTCATTATTTTACTCTTGATTACATCAGCAGTTATAAGGTGTTACATAATAGATTTTTCCTGGGGAAACATAGACATGTAATGCACACACATATGCACATGCACAAGTGGGTACACACACACACATACACACACATGCACAGAGAGGAAGGGAGAGAGAGAGAGAGAGAGAGAGAGAGAAAGAGAGAGAGAGAGAGAGAGAGAGAGAGAGAGAGAGAGAGAGAAGCATCTACCAGCCCAGAAGGGTACTCTTGACAACCCAAAGCAATAATTGCACCAATGTCTGGTACATTGGTGAACCAGTGTGTTTTGTTGGGGTCTCTAAAAGGAGTAAGGTTTGGGAGTTATTCACAAAGATCAGGAATGACTCAAAAGTAGTTCTGCAACAACTGACTGAGGGCTTCTATTGCTGTGAAGAAATGTTATGACCATGTCAACTCTTGTAATGAAAAACATTTAATTGGGGCTGGCTTTCAGTTTAGAGGTTTACCTCATTGTCCTCATGGCAGGGAGGATGGGGGCACACATGCAGATATAGTGATAGAGAGGTAGCTGTAAATTTTACATCTAGATCAGTGGACAACAAGAAGAGAGAGTGTGACATGGGACTTTTCTTGAACATCTGAAGCCTCAAAGCCTGCATGTAGTAACACATTTCTTCCAATAAGATCACACCTACACCAACAAGGCTACAACTCCTAATATTGTTACTCCTAATGAGCCTATGAGGGCCATCTTCACTCATATCATTACATGTGCTCTTTGTACCTCATAGGCTTATAGTCATATCATAATGCAAAATACATTTAGTCCAACTTCAGAAGTTCCCATAGTCTTCACAGTAGCAGGACTATTTAAACATTCAAAATCTAAAGTTTCTTCTGAGACTCATGCAGTCTCTTGACTATAATGCACTGTAAAGTAAAATGAAAATCAGACCCCATACTTCCAAAACACAATGGCACAGGATATACATTACCGTTCTAAAATGGAGAAAAGAGATCATAATTAGGAAATACTGGGCCAAAAAAAGACCAAAAATTAACTGAGCAAACTCTAAACTCTGAACCTCTATGTTTGCTGTTAAAGTACTTGTAAACTTTCACCAATCTATGCAGACTTTCTTGCTCTCTCGCTCTCTCGCTCTCTCGCTCTCTCGCTCTCGCTCTCTCGCTCTCTCGCTCTCTTGCTCTCTGAGACCTGAAATCTGAGCACCTTAAAGAATGGGCAGACTGCAATCTAACGCTGTAGACAACCTTACTTACTTCAGTTTCATTTTACCTTTATACATGAATGTAGCGAACAAAGCAATAAGCCAAGGAATGTTTTTGAGTTCAAAAACATGATCACGTGATCAGAAAATACAAATAAATGCTAGTAAACACAT
>NW_022651864.1:0-3195 GCF_011064425.1 Rattus rattus
CTGGGTCCTGCTAAGACTGAACCCCCAGTGAACTAGACTGTTGGGGAGAGGGAAGCAAGGGGGGGAGGGTTGGGAGGGGAACACCCATAAGGAAGGGGAGGGGGGAGGGGGATGTTTGCCCGGAAACCGGGAAAGGGAATAACACTCGAAATGTATATAAGAAATACTCAAGTTAATAATAATAATAAAAAAAAAAAGAACTGGTAACAGGCGGACTGTGCTCAAACCCCAGGCATCTCAGAAATCTGAGAATAGTGAGGGAATGGAGCAACTGCCTCCCTGTCACTGTGCCTGCTCTGTGACATGTAAACAGGAGACCCAACTGAGAGGACCACAGGCAGTCAGTTATGTATGGAAGCATAGCATCATCAACATCTTCCCCTCGGCCAATAGGAAGCATTTGTACCCCAAATCTCATCCCAGTCCCAAGGCTCATGTTCCTGTGCACATGGAATAAAGTATACTATTTATTCCAAAAAGGATCATCTAAGAGATTCTGTCTTTACTGTGTGGTAACACTTGGGAAGGCTTTTTCTTCCTATACACTCACTGGGTCTTGAACGTTCCTGCCTGGCCAGGCTCTTTTTGTCTACAGAGGCTGGCATTCGAGCAGTGGTGACTGACATAGCTGACGTCTGACGTCACTGCTGCCCTTGCCTCTTCAGCCACTATGGGACTCAGGACTTGGATACCTGTCCCTTGTAGGCTACCCAAACCTCTTTGTTCCTCTTTTAAGAGCTGTAACACCTTTGGCATTCTTGGCCAGACTAGAACCCTGTGAAACCTCTCTTTCCCAGGCTCTGATTCATCCTCCTCAGTCTGGCATACTGTCTGACATGCCAGAGGAAAAGGGCAGACAGCAGACTCACAGTCCTGGACCTTGCCGCCTCCCCCTCACCCACACAAGGGTATCTGCAGCATCCTGGCACTGCCAGCTGAAAGGCAGAACCCGGGAACCACACATAGTAGGGCACCCCATTACACCCTACGTTCTTTTATAGTATCTATAATTCTCATTATAGAACTTTTCTTCTTCTATTCTGGGGTTTTAGATTTACAAAAACTAGATAAAACTTTAGAATAAAAATTCCATGTATTTTGTTTTGTGCTTACTGTGACTACGAGTCCAGGATAGTTTCCTTGATATTTATGCAATTGATATATAATGCTACTAATATATGGTAAGTTTTCATATTTAAATTTTTGCTGAAACAGTATTTTGGTGGGATTTTAGGAATTCATATATAGAATGATGTATAATATATAATATGTAATAATGAATAAGGGTACATTTTGGCTTTTTATATTTGTATACCTCTTATTTCAGTCTCTCATATTAGCAGTCTAGCAAAAGCATCAAAATCAGTATTGAATGAGAATGTATGGAGTGGATACTACATTACTGTTTTCTCTACATTTAGAGGAATGCTGAGTTTTTCATCATAAGTAATTTTGTGATTAAAAACATATCACATTTGTAATTATGTTTTACCATTTAGGAAACTTAAAATCAGAAAATTCTAAATCACCACCGAACTAGTAGTTATGTATACCAAACTTAAGATACTTTCAAATAAACTTAAGCTATTGAGTTACAATATTCTTATCAATCTCAGCAAAAGTCCTTATCTACTTACATGACTTGTACAAAAAATATGACCCATTTTGACATATAAATCTAGTAGAACTCTAAATCCAATGTGGCTGAACCAATGCAATCGTCCTACTGACTACTACTTTCATGATCTTATAAGTGTGACGTCAATCGATCCACATTCTTCATATACTCTATATTAATTCCAGTAATCAAAATAACTACATTGATATTTAGATGTCACATTAATGATTAGGTAACAAACATTCAGTATGTTGATTTTCTTAAAGAACCAGCTTTTGGTTCTGTTGATTCTTTGTATAGTCATTTTTGTTTCTACTTGGTTGATTTCAGCTCTATATGGGTGTTCCCCTCCCCATCCTCCCCCCATTACTGCCCTCCCCACAACAATCACGTTCACTGTGGGTTCAGTCTTGGCAGGACCCTTTCACTGGTGCTCTTACTAGGCTATTCATTGCTACCTATGAGTTTGGAACCCAGGGTCAGTCCATGTATAGTCTTTGGGTAGTGGCTTAATCCCTGGAAGCTCTGGTTGGTTGGCATTGTTCATATGGGGTCTCAAGCCCCTTCAAGCTCTTCCAGTCCTTTCTCTGATTTCTTCCTTGACCAGGATATCATTGAGTAGAGCATTGTTCAACTTGCATGTATATGTGGGTGTTCTTTCATTATGGTTATTGAAGACCAGCCTTAGCCCGTAGTGGTCTGATAGGATGCATGGGATTATTTCTATATTTCTGTATCTGTTGAGGCCTATTTTGTGACCAATTATAATGTCGATTGTGGAGAAAGTACCATGAGGTGTTGAGCAGAAGGTATACCCTTTTGTTGTAGGATAGAATGTTCTATAAATATCTGTTAAGTCCATTTGGTTCATAACTTCTGTTAGTCTGTCTATGTCTCTGTTTCATTTCTGTTTCCATGATCTGTCCATTGATGATAGCGTGTTGTTGAAATCTCCTACTATTATTGTGCAAAGTGCAATGTGTGCTTTGGACTTTAGTAAGATTTCTTTTACGTATGTAGGTCCCCTTGTATTTGGAGCATAGATGTTTAGGATTGAGAGTTCATCTTGGTGGATTTTTCCTTTGATGAATATGAAGTGTCTTTCCTTATATTTTTTGATGACTTTTGGTTGGAAGTCGATTTTTTTTTCAATATTAGAATGGGTACCCCAGCTTGCTTCTTCAGACCATTTGATTGGAAATGGTATTCCATCCTTTTACTCTGAGATAGTGGCTGTCTTTGTCTCTGAAATGTGTTTCCTGTAGGGAGCAAGATGCTGGGTCCTCATTATGTATCCAGTTTGTTAATCTGTGTCTTTTTACTGGGGAATTGAGTCCACTGATGTTGAGAGATATTAAGTAATAGTGATTGTTGCTTCTTGTTATCTTTGCATTTGGAGGTGAGATTATGTTTGTGTGCTTCTATTCTCTTTGTTTTGTTGCAAAATGATTAGTTTCTTGCTTTTTCTAGGGTGTAGCTTACCTACTTGTGTTGGGCTTTGCCATTTACTATCCTTTGTAGGGCTGGATTTGTAGAAAGATATTGTGTATTTTGGTTTTGTCATAGAATATCTTGGT
>NW_022651865.1:0-3189 GCF_011064425.1 Rattus rattus
CATCTGGAGCTACACTGGGAAATCAGCCTGATTTCTGCTTCCCGAGGCCCAGGTGTTTGGAACCGGGCAGGCAAAACAAACGTCAGGGTGCTAATGGCTCTTCCTGGTTCCCAGAATCCATTCAGCAGGAAGCAGATGTAGGCTAGGTTTGGAAGGCTGGAGAGAGCCAAGAGGGAGGAATGGAAGAGACCCTGGGGGGGCAGACAGGAAAATGGATCCAGAAAATAATGAGGGTCCACCGCTGGATTTGTGCTCCCAAGAGCGAAATGGAAGCCAGGAGCCCACACGCTTCTCTCACAGCCCAGCCCAGACTCAATCTCATTAAAA
This sequence comes from Rattus rattus, assembly GCF_011064425.1. Taxonomy (NCBI): domain Eukaryota; kingdom Metazoa; phylum Chordata; class Mammalia; order Rodentia; family Muridae; genus Rattus; species Rattus rattus. The sequence continues at coordinate 328 of NW_022651865.1, forward strand.
ACGTTTGTGGATGTGGAAATATTGACTAGAAGCACCAAATGCTTTAAAAAGGGGGTGGGTAGCATCATAAAAACAGAAGAAATTTGTCGTTTGATTTGAAGTTTCACCAAGCACCTAGAGGGGGACCCCATGGCTTCTGGGGAGGGGTTCTGTGCCACCACAGCAAAGTCTCACAAAATCAGCACCTTAACAGGGAAATGACCATCAGGCCGGGGCGAACTCACACACCTCCCAACCCAGCTCTCAGGAGGCAGAGGCAGAAGATTTCAAGTTCCAGGCCAGCCTGGACCATTTAGCAAAATCAAAAGCAGTAAGAGGGCTCGGTGGGGAAAGCAAGAGGACCCAAGTTCAGGCCCAAGAAGCCACGTGAGAAAGCTTTCCTCACCAAGACAATTTTAGTCAATGTTTTGTCAAGGCAACAGAGAAGCAAATAATAGCAACATTTTTGCCATACCCGGGCACCTGTATGCAAGCACACTCACATACACACTCACAGACACACTCACACATGCACACACTCACAGACACACTCACACACACACACACACACACACACACACACACACACACACACACACACACACACACACACACACACTCACACACACTCACACACAGACACACACACAGACACACACACAGACACAAGCAGAAACAGAAAACATGTACCTGAAGGAGAAAGATATCAGCCAGGCCATGCTCCCCCAAAGGCTGTAGGGGAGACCGTGTCCTCTCCCTGGCTCTTCTTAGTTCACATCACTGTGGTAACTGTGGATTGACAGCTTTGCTCAAACCTGCCTGTACTCGTCTGGTCATGAGTGAAGGACCTGGTTTCAACCATAGAGGCAGATGGGCTTCGTACAAGTGGACGAGATACCTGTGTGTATATGTGTGTGAGTGTTCTTGACAGACAGGATTAATGTTTGTTGTTAGAAGCTTATTTATTAATAATATTAATAATTATTATTATATTATAGTTTCGGAGGAGGTTTATTTGTTTGAGACAGAATCTCACTACGTAGCCCTAGCTGGCCTCAAACTTGCTATGTAGGCCAGGCTAGCCTCAGCCTCAGCAATCTGCTTCTCCATCTCCTAAGTACTGGATTTCAAGGCCTGCACCAAACACCTGCTGCTCTGGATGACTTCGGCCTCAGACGCTCACCATCTTAGTCGACAGCTCTGTCTGAGGGAAGAGCCTCCTCGGCTGGAAACCATCCTTCCCCACTGGTGCCTGCCTCTAGGCCGCTGTCTTAGTTTCTTTTTCTGTTGCTGCTTACATTGTATCTACAGTCAGCAAGCAAAAGGAAACAATACAGTTGTTCAGATTTCGTTTTCTTATTCAGTCCCAGGGAAGGGTGCTGTCCTGTCCACATTTAGGGTAAATCTTCCCATTAATTAACCCAACCTGAAGAATCAATCCCTTGCAAGGTTGCTGGGAAGGCTAACCTAATCTAACTGTGCTCACTGATGATGTGTTCAGAGATTTGACTCCTGGGCAATTCTAGACTCTCTCACGTCGAATACTATCAGGCACCATTAGGTATCACTGCATCTGTCTGTAGGAAGCACCTCCTAGGGTCCTAGAAGATAAGGAAAACAGTGCCCGTGGCTCCCTACTAAACTACAGGCCGGGTCAGATGTGTGACCGGGTCTATACACAGGTGCATGTACGGTCCTACAGGTGTTCTTATGGGCCAGGTCAGGCACAGATGCGTGCACGTCTGTATACAAGGTCCTGCGGGTGTTCTCAGGCCACCCTGCCCACTCTGCCAGCTCAGGTGGAATTGCACTCGATCTCCCATGTGGACTGAACCTGGTTCCAACCCTTTGCAGCAGGCAGAGGCACTTGGGTCACAAGGCAGGGCTCCCTGTTCAAACTCCATTACCGATAAGGTACAGGCTGCCTCACTTCAAACTGGTTCTTCCAGACAGATGTCTCTCAGCACATGGGAGGGCGGAGCAACTGCTCCCGCTAAATGGAGCCCACCAGTCATCTTGAGGGTCTGCTGTTGAGTCAAGCTCCCTCACCTCCAGGAACCAGAATTATTTCTTTGGGCTAAGGGGAGTCACAGTGTTCCCCAGAGTAAGCAGCCCCTGCTTTGTGGACACAGAGAGTGCTATGTGTGTGTGTTGAGGGTGTCCTGATGAAATCAACTGTTCAGGTCTACAGGGGACGTCTGACGTATATCCCTCTGAAATCCACACACGTTACTGCAACCACCTGGGAAGTTTCCTCCGGCCCTGTGCCAGCCACTCATCTGCTTCCTGCCTAATCTGTGTAACACAGGCAAACCTAAATTTTCCAGATTTTATATACATAAAATGACGGGTACCTGCTGCCCTTCCTGGTTTCTGCCACTCAGCACAATCCCCAAGAAGGGTCTGGACAGCTGCAAGCATCAAAGGTCTGTTCCTTTTCACTGAGGGGTAATATCCACAGTGCGGATGGGTTATCACTTGCTTACCTGTTTGTGTATAATTTGGTTATTTTATTTATTGAATCTTTATGCATTTGAGTTGCTTCTTTTTTGGGGGTAATTCGAAGCAACCTGCTGTGAACATTCACTCGAAGAAGGGTCTTTGTGTGCATGGTGTATCTGTTTGCACAAATGTGCTCATGTGTGTGTGTGTATGTGTGTGTGTGTGTGTGTGTTGTATCTGTTTGCTCACCTGTGTGTGTGAATGTTTGTATCTGTTTGCTCGTGTGTGTGTGTGTGTGTGTGGTGTATCTGTTTGCACAAATGTGTGTGTGTGTTGTATCTGTTTGCTCACCTGTGTGTGTGAATGTATGTTGTATCTGTTTACTTGTGTGTGGGGGTATCTGTTTGCTCACCTGTGTGTGTGTGTGTGTGTGTTGTATCT
>NW_022651866.1:0-3199 GCF_011064425.1 Rattus rattus
ACACCTACTCCAACAAAGACACACCTCCTAGTGGTGCCATGCTCTAGACCAAACATATACAAACCACCACAAGGCCATGGTGCTAAGTATGGTAACAAATCACCCTCTAGAAAGGTGATTTATCAACATGCCTCATCACCAGCACGGTCTGAGGTCCGAACCTTTGCCATGAAAGAGTTTCTCTTTGTTTGGTGGTGTTTTTTTTTTGTTTGTTTGTTTTTTTGTTTTTTTGTTTTGTTTTTTTTTCCAGTGCAAAACATGGGAGGTAATGTTTACTTCAGAATATGTAACTTTACTTATGAGCATGGATGGTCCTATTTCTGGATGGATACTGGCCAGCCACTCAGATTACTCTTTTCTACAAACTGCCTGTTTCTATCCATCCCTACTTTACTTTTGAGAGTGCAGTTTGCCACTGGATTTTCCCTAATTATTTTAAGAAACTGTACAAGTGTGGAGTACATACATACTGACACCATCTAGAGCTACAGGAATGGGGTGCTTTCTCTGCCCATGAAAGAACTAAAAGGGGGTTGGGGATTTAGCTCAGTGGTAGAGCACTTGCCTAGCAAGCGCAAGGCCCTGGGTTCGGTCCCCAGCTCTGGAAAAAAGAAAAAAAAAAAAAAAGAAAGAAAGAACTAAAAGGCACGAAGTACATGCTTTGGCAAGTCTTGGTGAAGCCACCATATGACATTGGGGAAATTAGGGTCCCCTATTCGGGTCCCCAGTCTCAGTAATAAAAGAATTTAAGAATGAACATGAATGGAAATTCAGGGACAACTTACCCTCAGTGTTCAAAGGGAAATTTCAGGCAAGAAAATTCAAATTCCTTATCATGGAGGAGGAAAATGGAAAGTATGAAGACAAAAGGCCTGGTTATTTGAAATTAGCTACATGGAGGTCAGCCACAGGCCATAGGGCAGCCACATTGCAGGAGGGGATCCTATGAGTTGGGAAGCCTGAAGTACCAAGAAGTTTAATAACCTGCTTAGGCTCCGAATCTTTGTCAGAGCTCAGAAAATTAGTGCAGACCAGGCTGGACCTCCTGAAAGCCCCAAGGAACTGGGCAAGGAGAAAGGAAATTTGGGAAGGAAAAACTTATTGTCTTAAAGTGAACCTACCTTCCTAGGGGCAGTCCCTTAGCCAGGTTCTTTAAGTCAAGTCTAATAGAATTAGCTCCTTTTCGTTTCTATGTAGAAACTAGAATATATGTTTATTTGTTTTTATTAATATAACTACATATTATATTATATTATATACATTTTAAATATACATTCATAAATAGTAATGTAAGTAATATAAATGTATAAATAAGAATTTCTTTTTATTTAAACATTTTCATGCAATATAGTATAATTATATTCTTTTCCCTCATTTAACTGCTTCCAGATTCTCCCCACCTCCCTATCCACCCAGCTTTCTTTCACAAAACACACGCACACACTCCAAGAAAAGCAAAAATCAAAACAAATCAACAAACAACCCAGTAAGAAAAAGAAAAAATGAGACAAAACACAAAGTGCACACACAAGAAAATGGAGTTTGTTTTGTTTGGCCCAACTACTCCCAGGTGTGGATCGTTCCCTTGCCTTTCCCGGAAGTTACTGAATAGGAAAGACTTCCGGAGTAGGGGCACGGCTTTGCGTCTACTTCCCCCTTTCAGTGCAGGGGTTTCTTCTGGTTTGAACCTGTATACCTCTGTGCGTGCTGTCCCAGTCTATAAGTTCGTCTTCTATACATGAGTCCTTTTGTATCAAGGGGACACTGTTTTTTGGAGTCATCCACCCCTCTGGCCCTTAAACTCTTCCTACTTCCTCTTTCCCATGGATCCATGAGTCTTAAGGGGAGGAATTCGACAAAGACGTGCCATTAGACTCTGAGCCCTGCAAAGGCTCTCTGTCTCTGCACACCGTCCAGCTGTGGGCCTCTGCATTAGTTATCATCTTCTGCAGGAAGCCTCCCGGCTGAGGACTAAGTGATGCTCTGATCTACGAACGTGTAGCATTGTTTTCCGTTGTCTTTTTTTTCTTTTTTTGCTATATTCTTTTGGCAGAATAATGGTAGTAGATTTTTACCCAGGGGCATATAACTTATCTAGTTTCAGGGTATTGGGCAATTTATAAATGCCAGTTATGGGTTCCATCTCATAAAGTAGGCTTTAAATATAATTTTTTTAAAAAAAATGGCTGATTACTACTATAACATTTGTGTCACTATTGCAGATGTATATCTGTATATGTATATGTATACATATATGTGTATATATATATATGTTATATCTTCAGCAATGTGGCTTTACTCTCTCTGTGTGTGTGTGTGTGTGCATGTGCGTGTGGGTGGAAGCATGCGTACATGCATGTATGTATTTTAGGAAGCTTCTACAGTAATAGGTACTCATACGGCTTTTCGAAAGGCCTTTAAAGTTAGCTGTCTCTCCTCATATTCCCATCTCTATCCTACACTTTCATCCCCTCCCCCTCCACCATTTCATCCTTCTATTCCAGTTTCCTGTTATCTCTTTATAACACTGTACTATTTGTCCTTCCTTGGATGATTCCCTCTTCCCCCACTGGTTCCTTACTATCACCTAACCTCTATGGAAACTTTCTTAAGAGTTCTTTTTTATCATGTTGTTTAAGTCAAGTCATAGGACCTGTCAAAAGTTAGAGATCTAGACTCTTTGATTCGAGCAGGTATAAATCACAGTGCAAAGTGTGAGTGCAGGAAAAGGCATAGATTTGGAGCTAAATTTAGCAAAAAGATCAGTCTGTGTACATCCCTTATAGTTCTCATGTGAGATTTAATAGAACAATTCATGGAAACGTAACCAAGTGACTAGAATATGGTGATAATCCTTTACCGAAGATATTAGCATGGGGTTGAGGGAAGGCACCATGGCTTATGTTCTCACACATGTAATTTTGATAAAACTACTTCACCTCCTTGGTATCTGTATCTCTATTTCTAAAACAAGAAATGTATAGAAAAATTCCTTTCCCTTGGATGTTAGTCTCTTATAGCCTGTAGGATGATTCGCCTGCCAGAGATATTAAAATAAAAATTAGGATGTCTAGTTTAAAGCAACAGAATTTTAAACCTTGGTCTTTCTTCCTTCCTCTCTTTCTTTCTTTCTTTCTTTCTTCCTTCCTTCCTTCTTTCCTTCCTTCCTCCCTCCCTCCCTCCCTCCCTCCCTCCCTCC
>NW_022651867.1:0-3237 GCF_011064425.1 Rattus rattus
AAAAAAAAAAAAAGAAAAAGAAAAAAGGAAGTAGGGTGGAGAAAAATTTAAGCCTACAGCAGCCTGTTCATCCAATGTGACTTAAAAAGATGAGTTTGGTCTAAGAGAATGCAATGGCACAGTGCTTGCTTGGCATGTCCTGGGTTGGATCCCAGTACTCCAACTGAAGAAAGGGTCAAGAAAAAGTTCCTACAGTTCAGTCTTGGTTGCTGATCGTGCAAACAGCATGGTGATGATGTTAACTCTCACCAGGGACATCTGGCTACTTTGCCTCACGGCAGACGGACCCACGAGCAAGAGGGAGAGATCACATGGTGAAGGGTGGACAGGGACCACATTTGCTCTGTGTTTTAGTTACCTTCTGTTACTGTGCTAGAACACCATGACCAAGGCAATGCAGAGAAGAAGAGTTTATTTGGGCTTACAGTTCCAGAGGGTGAGAGTCCATGTTGGCAGATCAGAGGTAGCAGGCACAGAGAAGCTGAGGGCTCATATCCTGAACCACAAGCACAAGCAGAACATTGAGAACAGCACAGGACGCAAGCTTTTAAACTTCAAAATGAACTCTGAATACCTCTTCCAGTCAGGCCACACACACCTCCTAAACCTACCAAACCAAGCCACCAATTAGGGACCAAACATTTGAACCTATAGAGAACATTTTCATTCAAGCCACCACACTCCATAACCACAACTCCATTGTGACAGCTAACCAGGCTCTCAGGGATGCTATAGCAATTTTCATACAAGAACAACATCCTCTGTGATTTAATTAACACCCTGTAGGCCCAGCCTCTTAGATTCCACACCTCCCAAGACTCACACTGAATGCCCAGGTTGAATGTACCAAAACCATGTAAATGATAGTGTACCAACCTTACAAAAGAGCCAGGCAGAGGGGTTGCACCCCTATAATCTTAGCACTTGGGGGTAGAGGCAGGAGGATCAGGAGTTTGAGGCCAGCCTTGGCCACAGGAGACACTGCCTCAAAACGAGCAAAACATTAAAAAATGTTTTACTTTCAAGGTCAGTGACTGCTGTGAACCATGATTTGAATGAGTTCCAGCAAAAGTTGAGTATATTGGTTCATTAGACGTTCAAGGGTCTGGGGCAGACATGGAACCCCAGCCCTGTCTCTTCCTCCACATGTCTGAAGGCTTCTCTCCTACAGACTGGCTTTCTCTGTGCCTCTCAGAAGAGTCTGACTTCCAGCCCCTTCAGTTTCCCACCTCAGAGTAGCAGTCAGGGAACTTTCTGACAAAATCCAGAGAGTAAATACCGTGGGCTTCGTGGGCCATGTGGTCTCTGCTGTCACAATTCATGAGGCTTTGCCATTGGAGCGTGGAACCAGGACAAGTGATACACACACATACATGCACACACATGCACACACGCACATACACACACACAAACACACACATACACAGACACACACACACACACACATACACACACACACACAGACACATACACACACAGACACAGACACACACACAGACACACACACAAACACACACATACACACACACATACACACATACACACACACATACACACACATACACACACACAGACACACACACACACACACACACACACACACACACATACACACACACACACACACATACACACACACACACATGCACACACACACATACACACACACAAACACACACACATACACACACACACAGACATAACTGTATAGCAATGAAACTTTGATTACTCACAGAGGTCCAGACCGATCTCAGTCATATATCTAAAACAAAACAAAACAAAACAAAAAACCCAACCAAACAAAAAAACCTCCTCTCAGTTTATTAGGAAGACAACAATTCACTTAGAAAGTGGGCAAATGAGTGTGGTGGTCTGTAGTCACAGTCTGGGCTGCAGAATGCGAGCCAGCCTTAAAAAATACATAAGTAAAGGGTTGGGGATTTAGCTCAGTGGTAGAGCACTTGCCTAGCAAGTGCAAGGCCCTGGGTTTGGTCCCCAGCTCCGAAAAAAAGAAAAAAAAAGTAAGTAAATAAGTAAATAATAAATAAATAAATAAATCAGGCAAGCAGGACAGGTGTGGTGGTGCGCACTTGTAATTCTGACACTTGAAAGGCAGTCTCAGCCATGCAGCAAGTTTGAGACCAGCCTGGACTACATGAAACCCATTAAAAAACAGCCAAGGGGGCTGGAGAGATGGCCCAGTGGTTAAGAACACTGGCTGCTCTTCTGGAAAGTCCCAGTTTGGTTTCCAGCACTTATGCTGATGTAGCTGCCTGTCACTCCAGCTCAAGGGGCTTCCAAGAACGCTCAGGTCCACGGCTCCCTCTAAATACACGTAAGAGAAAAAGATAAAAATCTTTCCAAAAAACTCAAAGAAGAAAACAGGCAAATGGCTTGAATGGGCTGTTTACCTCCAACAGCTGCTTAGATAGTAACCAGGCACAGGAAATAACATTCAAAGTTGCTCGTTGCTAGGGAAATACAAACTTAAACCAGCAACGAGACACTATCACGTACCTAGAAGAATGACTGAAACAAAAATATCTACAGTCTAAAGTCCTGGGAGGATGCAAAGAAACTGGATCTCTGGTACATCTGTTGTGGGGATGCGAAGTGACACAGACACGGTGTGCATCCATCTGACATTCTTACTGTCACTTACATTTATCTGTCAAGTAATCCAACGGTGACTTCCCTGAGAAATTACTTCAGAGAAGTGAAAACTGTTTATACAAAAAAAATTTGTAAAAATATTTGTTTGTTTGGAAATAACCTAAAAACGCCCTTTAACAGGGGAGTGGTTGAAACCTGTGGTACATTCCTATGAGGGAAACTGCCCAGCGAGAAAAAGGAACAGGTTGTTGCCAAATGCAGCGGCTGTTACCAAATGCAGCGACTTTAAAGCTTTGGGAGGACATAAGGATGAGTAGGAAAGCCAACTGAAAGATAAGGGCTGGGTTGGGGATTTAGCTCAGTGGTAGAGCACTTGCCTAGCAAGCACAAGGCTCTGGGTTCGGTCCCCAGCTCCGGGGGGGGGGGAAGAAGAAGAAGAAGAGTTAAGGGCTTTATGATCTGATTTGTATAACATTGTTACACAATGTGGACTACGACCAGCAACAGAAGGCTTGGGCGGAGCAGCATCTGGAGGAAGACACTGCTAGGTCCCTAAAGGAAGAGCAGGCAGCTCTGTGGTGATGAACACCCCCATCTCGACTGTGATTGGGTTGTTCGGTTCTG
>NW_022651868.1:0-3208 GCF_011064425.1 Rattus rattus
TCACTATACCCCACAGGTCACTACCCCATATGTCACTGTACCCGACATGTCACTATAACCCACATGTGACTGCAAAATTTACATGCATTGTACCAACAGGTCATTGTATCATCCCCATATCACTGTGTTCTCACTATCTCAATACCCCACATGTCACTGTACACTTACATGTCACTTTACCCATACATATCACTTCAAATCCCACATGTCATTGTAAAACCCTACATATCACTATAACATATATATCACTGTACCCCACATTTAACTGTGTAATTTCACATGTCACTGTACACCACAGTTCACTGTACTCCACATTTCATAGTACCCCATATGTCACTGTACCCCACTGATCACTGTACCCCACATATAACTGTACCCAACTGGTCATTGTACCCCACAGGTCACTACACCCCACAGGTCACTGTACACCACATGTCATTGTACCCCAACTGTCACTGTACCCCACATGTCACTACACCCCATATGTCAACCTAACCCACATGTGGGTATTACACATATGCCACTGTACACCACATGTCACTGTACCCCGCATGTAAATGTACACCATATACATATCAGTATACCCTACATGTCAATGTACCCTACTTTTCACTGTAAACCACATATCAATAAAGCCCACATGTCACTGTACCCACATGTCACTCTACCCCACATATCACTATGCCCCCCTTGTCACTATATTCCACATTTCACTCTACCCCAATGTCACTATACCCCACATGTCACTGTACCCCACATGTCACTGTACAGGACATGTCACTATACCTCACATGTCACTGTACTTCACAAATCACTGTACAACACATGTCACTGTACACCAATGTCACTGTAGTCCACACGTCACTATAGTCCACATGTCACTATAGCCCACATGTCACTATACCCCACATGTCCTTGTACCCAACATTTCACTGTACCCCAAATGTCACTATACACCACATATCACTGTACCCCAAAAATCACTGTACCACATATGTCACTGTAACCCTCATGTCACTATATGCCACATGGCACTGTACACCAGAGAACACTGGAGCCCATATATCACTGTACCCACATGACACTGTAACCCACACCTCACTGTACCGCAAATGTTACTATACCCCACATTTCAATGTTGCCCACAGGTCACTGTACCCCACAGCTCACTATACCCCACAAGTCATTGTATCCCACATGTCACTGAACCCCAAGTATTACTGCACACCAATGTCACTATACCCCACATGTCACTGTACCCAAGGCCAGTGTACCCTCATGTCACTGTACCCCACATGTCATTGTCACCACAGGTCACTGCACCCAGCAGGTTACTGCACCCACATACACACCCTAAATGTCACTGTACCCATATGCTCACTGTACTCCCATATGTCACTATACCCACATTTCCCATTATCCCCATATGTCACTACAACCACAGGTCACTATCCCATATGTCATTGTACCCGACATGTCACTATAACCCATATGTGACTGTACTTACATGGCATTGTATTCAATATTGTATCCCCATGTCTCTGTAACGCCACATAACACAATACTACACATGTCACTGTACCTCACATGTCACTTTACCCTACATATCAATACTAAATCCCACATGTCATTGTAAAATTTATATAGGTCACTATACACACATATCACTGTACTTTATATATTTCACTGTACTCCTCATGTCACTGTACACCACAAGTCACTGTACTCCACATTTCATAGCACCCCTATATGTCACTTCTACCCCACTGGTCACTGTACCAAATGTCACTATAGTCCACATATGTCACTATAGCCCACATGTCAACACTACATGTTTTACCCAACATATCACTAAACCTACATGTCACTTCACCCCACATATCACTATGCCCCTACTTGTCACTATATCCCACATGTCACTCTACCCCAATGCCTACTATACCCCACATGCTCATAGTACCCCACATGTCACTGTACCCCACAGGTCACAAAAACCCCACATGTCTCTACACCTACATATCTACTATACCGCATATATTACTGCAAAATTCTATATATCACTGTAACCCACAGGTCACATACGCTTACATGTCACTGTACCCTGGCATAGATCACTGAGCCATATATCAGTATACCCTACATGTCAATGTACCTCACTTATCACTATAAACCACATATCAATAAAGCCCATGTCATCACTGTACCCACATGTAAGTATACCCATTTATCACTGTAACCCTTACATTTCACTGTACCCAAAATGTCACTGTACACCACAGATCACTGTACTCCACATTTCATAGTACGCCTTATATCACTGTACCCAACTGGTCACTGTACCGCACATATCACTGTATCCCACTTATCAGTGTACCCCACAAGTCACTACACCCCACAGGTCACTATACACCACATGTCACTGTACCCCAAATGTCACTGTACCCCTCATGTCTCGATACACCAATGTCACTGTTCCTCACATGTCACTGTACTCCACATGGCTGTATACCGCACATGTCACTCTAACCCACATATCACTATGCCACACTTGTCACTATATTCCACATGTCACTCTACCCCAATGTCACTATACTCCACATGTCACAGTACCCTACATGTCACTGTACACCACATGTAACTGTACCCCACATATCACTGTACCTCACAAATCACTGTACAACACATGTCACTGTACACCAATGTCACTATAGTACACATGTCACTATAGCCCACATGTCACTGTATCCCACATGTCACTGTACCCCACATTTCACTGTACCCCACATATCACTGTACCCCACACTGTACCCCTCATATCACTATACCCCACATGTCACTGTACCCCACAGGTCACTATACCCCACATGTCACTGTACGCCACAGGTCACTGTTTCACGCATTTCACTATACCCCACTTCTCACTGTACCCCACAGGTCACTATACCCCATATGTCACTGTACCCCACATATCACAGTACACCACATGTCACTGTACCCCACATTTCACCATACCCCACATGGCAATGTACCCCACTCTTCACTGTACCACACATATCACTGTAGCCCTCATGTCACTGTTCGCCACAGGTCACTATACCCCACATGTCACTGTTGACAACATGTCACTCTACCCCACATTTCTCTGTAACCCACATATGTCAATACACCACATGTCACGAATACCCCATATGTCCCTGTACCCACATGT